>NW_007578014.1:338324-341381 GCF_000690725.1 Stegastes partitus | reverse complement strand
ATTATCTGTGGTTGTTTCCAAAACTAAGCTCTTTGAAGAATGTGAGCTTCAAGGAACCTTTTGGAGGACACCTGGAAAGAAGCATGTTTTAGGGTTTAGGGTTCCATTTAGAACTCTGGTGTTATTTTAATACCCCAAATATATATTTAACAACGATAAGAACAAATATTGGACAATTCTGTAGAGAGACTGCATGACACTGCTGACAGACGGCCTGTTTTCGGTCACCATCGTCCTTCCTGAAGCCAAAATATTTCCATAAAGCAGATGCTACATTTTTTCCTTATTCAAGGTTTCTCACCTGCTCGTTTTTGCACATGTGGAGCCTGCAAGTCAACAAACTGTGTGTGCAGCACGACTCCAGATAAACCGAATGTTCCACCGTGCACTGAGATATACACAGAAAAAGCTGCAGCATATGAAATCATTTGAACTGCTTATTTCATACTTAAATGATAACAGACTTGGAGCAGAGCAGCATGCATCTGCCTGTGTCAGCTGATGTCTGAACATAGAACCAGATCAACCAGTGATCCCAGCGCAGGAACTATTAAGAGACGTAGCACAGACAGGTTTTAACTGATCTGCTGTATTCAGTTTCAAAAGATCAAGACAACAAGTCAAAATGTCCAAGTTCAAACCTTGAGGCCTGAATAGAGCTGAAGGGTGAATCACAGAGACTAAATCCACCTTTCATATACGCTCTGTGGTCCGGCGCCGACTCCAAGTAAACATTCAATAAATGTTAAATAAGTTAGCTTGTGTTAGGTTGGAGTTCAAAGTCGAGGAAACACCAGGGTGTTCTCAGGCAGGAGGCTCCAGAAACATTGGATTAATCCTGGATTATTGATGCTGCGCTGAAATGAGAGTAAATCAACCAGCCGATCGAGCGGCTGACCTGGAAGCTGCAGCCCCGTGAAAACAAAAGTTAAAACGTATGTGATGCTGATGGTGGGTTAACGGCGTCTTCAGCGTCTTTGATCACAGATGTTTGAGGATCATTTACACGTTGACTCCTGCAACTCTGACCCTCGTATTTCTCAGACCGTGAACGACGCATACCTCTGATTTCACCTTTTTTTTTTCCTCCAGGCAGAAACCTGTGAGGTGAAGGTCGCCACACTGACCAAACCGCCTCCTCTTTGAACCCGCAGGTACGAAGCACAAGACGATGCTGGAGGCCAGGAGCGGCGTGGGCTCCATCAAGTCGTTCCCTCGGGCGGGAGTCAAAAGCAAACTGGCGACGACCTCCAAGTCGTCGACGGGCCTGCAGAACAAGACGTTTTACTGTGAGATATGTGACGTGCATGTCAACTCAGAGACTCAGCTAAAACAGGTGAGACGCTCGGCGGCACTCGGCTGATGATACGGAGTCAGTGAAGGAAAGACGGAAGCAGATTGGACCGGCACATAATCAGAATGTTAATTATAATATCACGGCTATCGTTGTGGGTATCTGGCAGTGCAAATATCAAAGCACATGAAAAGTAATTACATTCGTCATTATCTGACATTATTAATCATTTGGCCGGTGACGGACTGGTTTGGCATTTTGGAAACTCTTGTCATTCGTGAGAACATCGGCACCACCTGCGTGTGCCGCCTCTAAGATCGCTGCCAAGAAGTCCAAGAATCCAGATCTTAATATTTTATTATTTACACCGTGTCAAAACATCTCCTCTGAAAAGGTCAGCACGGCGCTTTAGAGGACTGCTGGACAGTCTGCTAACGTCCTCACCTGCCGTGTCGGATCAGCAGGAGATGGAAGTGGAAGAAATTAATAACTGGAGCAGAGCCACACTTTCTCTGGCAATGCAAATGATGTTTTTGACGACTGACATCCAAACACACACCTATAAATAAAAGCAAGATGAGTCATCTACTTTACAGCCTGCAGTCAGGGAAGGGAAAAAAGAGAAGAAATATCCATATAGAAACACAGAATGGTTGCTTTTTGACATGCATTTGGCAGACAGAGAGACCAGACAGTCAGCACAGGGCCTGAAACTTGAAAACGTCATTTTAATTTCATTGCCTTTCACTCTCACCAGACACCAGGGCTACAAGGAGAAATCAGGTTAAAAAAGGAAAACAATTACACACACAGTAAAAACCTCATTACTGTAAAAGCTGCATTTACCTGCAGCTGCTGTGTAATCAAATTTCTCCTTCGCCTTCTATCACATTTGTGCAGCAGCGACGGCTTGTTTGAAGCGTGTTAGTGATATATGAAGCTGCTGCTTCAAGATTGGATTCTTGTTTTTTATTTTTTTTGTTCAGAGGAGTTGTGATACATCGTGAGCGTGCACCATTTGTCTGAATTTCATTAGCGGTCCGCTGTGCCGTCTTTGAGAATCTACATATTTAGGGTGACCTGATGGTGGAGCGGTTGGGGCAGATACCACATGGGAGCAAATGCCCCGAGCGGCGACTCAAACGCAGTTTGATTCCCAGCTGGTCGGACCATTTGCTCCGCTCTCTTTCTATTTCTTGTCTCTCTCTGTCTCTATCAAATCAAAGCAGAAAAAGTAAAAAAAAAAACCCCAAAAAACCCAAAACGTATTTAGCCTCAGAGGCTGTAGTGTCAATACTGACTTCCTGTTGGACTTGGATACGGAGATGCAAGGAGCTGCATGTCGTGGTTTCTTCTTTCATCCTGCTCCTGTTGCACCACAGCTTCTCCTGTTTGAAGTCTTTGTCACGCACATGAATATCTGCAGGAACCCTGAAGAGATCTAGTTAAACACCACACATGGCCACGAGGTCAGACTTCGCCAGTAGAAATAAAGCTATTAAAGGAAATAATAAGGAAAACATGTTCCTGGATAAAGCTGCAGTAAGCAGAAATGTAAAACAGGCACACAGAAAAAAAAAAAGCCTGAATTATAAGACACAGGCCTCCTCCTGCAGCTACAGTATCTGTTCTCTTCAGACTCACTAAACTAGTCAATGTTCGTTACACACAGGACGGAGCTCCAGTCTGCAGGATTAAAGTTCCCTTTATTCTGAATCTCAAAACCAGCCAGAAGGTTTGAAAGGTCTGTTCTCATAAAATCA
>NW_007578014.1:336198-337614 GCF_000690725.1 Stegastes partitus | reverse complement strand
GTTTTCTGCCATGTGATGAAATGCAGCACGGCTCAACGGCTGTACACAGAGGAGCAGGTTGTTGGAGGATACATGCAGCATGGTGAAGCATCCTCCTACAGCTGATGTACAGAGTAGAGGGAAGTTTATTAAAGGTGTGAGAATGTCAACAGGCCCATCGTATAGTTTATCTGTAGCATGTGGAGGCACTCGAGAATGTTGCTTCAGTTTTAGTAAAACTTTAAGAGTAAATAATGTTTTCATCTCTTCCTGTGATTTGTGTCACTGTGTTGTTGTCGTGCTGCTTCGTTTTGAGATCTCTCTGCTTCCAGCTTCCACAGAGTGAAAAATGAGCCCACAGTGAATAAAATGTGACAGGAACAAAAAAAAAAGCCTGCTCGGAGCTCTGAGAGTTAGCCCATCACACCACCGTGTCCGACTGTGGGTTTGGTTGTTCTTTATAGTCTCTCCCTTGATCTGTGTGAGAAGCCCTGTGATTGGCCGAAGCCTCCCGTTACGAGCGAGCTTTTCTGAAGCCTGACAGCCGAGAGGAGGCGCTTGTTCCCTCTGAGGCCGCTGAGGATGACTTTATTCTGAAAGGTTATTTTGGAATTTTTTTATCCAATGACGCCATAAAAATGAATAAAAATAGGGCCTCCCTCGGCTCGAACACGATGTTAAACCGTCTGCAGTTGAAAGTCAACAACAATGTCTTTGTGACTCGGCTGAAATCCCGCTCGCTGACACGGGGCACTCGGCAAATCTTCTTCCCTTGTAGCTGCTGATGGTTCTGTCATGGGGGGCGAGCGTCGTCTACAACACCTGAAAACCGCTGGCTTTTGTCTGAGCTAACCTTGAGATTCCTCCCTGAAAACAGACAGGCTTTGTATGAATTTTTCATGCGAGGACTTTTACTGAGTACCTCTGAACAGCAGCGATTCTCTCTGAAAAGAATCCAGCATGACAAATTTCAGTTACAGCTTGAAACCAGAAGAAAAGTGTGATTGTTAAATCCACTGCAAGGAGTTGTGAAATTTACACGCAGCCAGAAATCTGCCTTTTGTTGTCAGCATGTACACACACTGAATTATTTATTGGCTTGAGGTTAGAGAGTATTTCTGTATGTGTCAGTCTGCATTCTTGTCTTTTTTGTTTGTTTGTTTATTCGCTGGTTGTTTCCCGTCTTTCTGAGAACCCGCATACATTCTCATTTAACGCGGGGACATAATGCGTGGTTTGGTAAAAGCTCTCTGCGGCGTGCCTCGCTGTGCTCATTTTCACCACGAGTGGCTCTAGACGCATGTGAAGCTGGAAGAGTTTTTAAGATAAGAGGCGTATTTCTGGTCTTGGCCTCTCTGTTGCTGTTCGTCGTGTTCCAGCGCACGACGAGTGGCGTCGAGTCAAAGCCGGAGCAACACGATTATCTGCACGTGTGTG
>NW_007578014.1:312277-335850 GCF_000690725.1 Stegastes partitus | reverse complement strand
GTAGCCCTGTGATAGACTGGTTACCTGTCCAGGTGAACCTGCCTTCACCCTGAGTCAGCTGGGATAGACTCCAGCCCCCCATGACCCTGGTGAGGATTAAGTGGTGTATAGATAATGGATGGATGGATAGTCAAAAAAGACAAATTCTTTCTTTCCACTTCAGGCTTGCCTCCTACTCAACTCCTTTATCGTGTGATTTGTGCTCATAGAGGATTAATGTTTATTTCTTTGCAGGTTTTTTTTTACACACATACAAATCTTCACATGTTGACTTTGATGATGAAGTTTCACAACGTTTCACACTGATTTATGAGTGATTTTACTCCACTAATATGCCGACACTCCGATCAGATTTTTAAAAACTGGCTCTGAATATTGTCTGTTTTCTGGGAGGGCAGGAAGGAAAACCTGAACCTGCAGTTTAAACGAGACTTATTGGACAAAAACAAATAAAAGCAGTCAAACTAATTCAGAGGGCAAAGCAGGAATTCAAACAAAAGGCTGAACGGTTAATGGAGGCAGACGGGCGTTAAATAGGTCTGAAGAGTTGAAGCAGCAGAAACAGTCTGTCAGGGAGAGCAGGTTTATATAGATGTAGTCAGGAGCTGATGGAGGATTGGGAACAGGTGAGGTGGGCGTGGCAGACAGGTGGACGGGAGTAAGAAGAGAGTGAAGACACCTGCTGAAGTTTTCTCTTTGTAGGATCTTAATAATTAAATTAGTCCATTTGTATTGTAGGGTCTGACTCTAAATCAGGGGTGTCGAACTGCGGTCCTCGAGGGCCGCAATCCTGCAAGTTTTAGACGTTTCCCTCCAACACACCTGATTCAAATGATCAGGATCGTTATCAGACTTCTGCAGAGCTTGATGATGAGCTGATGATCTGAATCAGGTGTGTTGGAAGAGGGAAGCATCTAAAACATGCAGGATTGCGGCCCTTGAGGACCGCAGTTTGACACCCCTGCTCTAAATGTTTAATTTAGTGTATAATGAATGCTGCTGTGAGATCTTAAGCTTGATGTTTAAGTTCGTCAGGTGAATTTGTCGAATAAATAATATTGTAGGGCCTGAACCTTTTTGACCATCTCCTTTGTTGTTCTGTGTTGTTTTAAATGTGCTGTACAAATAACGGTGACGTACAGAGCTGAGAGTTTAAACTGTGACCGAGATAGTCCCTGCACAGCTTCAACAATATTTATTTTTAGCTTCTCCTTTAGTGCCACCGTCTAATAAAACCTCACCCTCTGCCCAACTCATTAGTTTGACGGGATGTCTTGAAAAACTCATATTTCATTAAACCTGCTGTGGGTATTTATGGTCCCCAGAGGATGAATCCAGTCTTGTGCCAACATCAGACCACCTGCGTGGAAGAAATATTAAAATGAACAGTTTTCCAAAAGAATGCTAAAAAAAACAACAACATCAAGGCTCCCTGGAGGATTTAGAGTCTAACTCTCCCACGGCTCGTTCCCCAGAGGCTTCATCCAGGCAGCCACTTCTAAATCATCGCTCTCGCTTGTTTACGTGGATGTTCTGTGTCTCAAATTTAGCCCGATGCTCACCTGCTGGTGAATAAGGCGCCAGCTCAGATTAAAACCTGGATCTTTTCCCCCTTTGTTGCCATGGTTACATAGACAGCCATCATGAAGTGGGAGCGAGTCATTCACAGGAGGGTCGGCCAGCTTCTCCCTCCGTGTCGTCGAAGCCCGCTTTGGCAGCGCCGCCTTCCTTTGTGTTCGCGGCTTTAGTTTCTCTACCTGCACCTCCCTGGATGGTCTCACAGCCAAACCAGCTCCAACAACAAACCGCATCATCCAGAAAACTTCTTACATTTTTCTCTTTCTAACGTGTGTGTATACAAAGCCACAGACAGAAATGCAAAACAGTTGCTCTTTTCTCTTCTGTTCATTATTATTTTAATGTGAAAAGCCCATTTGCATATTGCATTACCGACGCCAAAGTGACACGCTGACACCAGTATTGTAATAAGCCTCCCTCCTCGGCTCATCCCAAGCTTGTTTTCTGTCTCGTTTTTCAGCACATCAGCAGTCGGCGTCATAAAGACCGAGCGGCAGGTAAACCAGCCAAACCTAAATACAGCCCCTACAGCAAACCGCAGAAAGGCCAGAGCAAGCAGCCGGTGAGTCACTGCACACCTCAGCCGTCTTATCAGCACCACGAGTCCCGGTGTCGACTCAGCCATCACACTGACTCACCTCTAGCAGCCTCTTAGGAGTCTCTTGTTTGATGTTTGAAGCTGTGTTCGTCGCCATTCTCTCCAGTCACTTTCACTTTTTGCAGTTTATTGCGTCTCCAGCCCACAGAGCGTTGGACAAATCTGCACACAGAATTTTAAAAACCCTGCTCATCTTCGCTGAAGTGTTCTTCGATAAAAACGTGGTCAATCCACTCGACGGCCCCCAATTCAGCAAAAAGTCTGCTTTAATAACCGGATCAGCCTCTTTTTTTTCTGATTTTATTTGAACTCTGTAGCAGGAACAACGGGATTTCATTGGAAGACTTGGTGTTTTATTGACGAAGCTGGCATGTGTGAAGGCTCATCTGCGCTGGAATGCAGACTTGGGCTGAACGCTGTTTAGAGGCGATTGTAAATGTCTCTTTTAACTTATTTGGAGCGCCTCGCCGTGTGGTCTTTGGCATCACAGCAGTTCAAATTAGAGTCAGGCAAGCTGACAGACCGCAGAACGAGAGAAGTGCACTGAAATACTTTCCTGAGGTGATTGTTTAACTTTCTGGCACTGGCGCTCCTTTGTAGCAGAGCCAGGCCGTCCTGCGCTCCAGGCGGGTTGAAAAAGCCGACTTCTTAGTGTCACATGACGCAGGGCTGGTAGGATGCATGACAGAGCCATATGGATTCAATGAGGGAAAGATAAAGGAGGGCTTAACTTTTCATCCAACAAAAGGCATCTGAAAACGGCATTCATCACACCCACTGTTTGCCGAGACGGAGCACGGGGGTTACCAGTGTGAGGGAAATGACTTTTTCTGAAACCCATCATTGACTGAGTTAACGGAGAGGAGCTTCTCTGATGAGCGCAGGGTAAAGAATGCTTCCCATAGGGCTTCGATGCCTGACTCAGTGATTGATAACCCATGACAACTGCTGCCATAGTGGTGCGGCGAGAGCATAGCTTTTCCATCACTGATACAGAAGATTAAGCCAGATAACTTCAATGACCTTTTCACCCGGTTAGGCTGCTGCCGGAGGATGGGTTCTGTCTGTCTCTGTCGTTTCTTATTTGCTTTTGATTCTTTCGTTCCTTTTTCCTTTCTTCTTTTCCAGTTAAAACCTGCTACTCTTACAGCAATTCTCAGATTTCCACATGCAAACAAAGGCTTTTGCTCTGGAATACTTAAATCTTCGCTGTGAAAACATCACCTCACAATCCCTCTTCTTATTCAGATGATTTGCCACATTTGAGATCATTTCAAAGCTCTAAGAGAAACTAATTCCCCACATCCCTGATGCAGGTACACTGGTCAAACAACTGAAAAATAATGAAGGAGTTGACATTTTCGCGGCTGCTTCTCAAGCCAGCTCTGGTTTTGCACATCATGTGGAACAGTTTCAGCAATTAGCAGCTGATTTCTGGCACCTGCTTGATGCTCCGTTAAGCTCTCTGGCCTCAGCTTCCCCTCAGCAGCAGCAGCAGAGCCTCCGTGTTGTCTGTTTATTTGTGCTTCTTGTAAAACATCAGATTCACAAGTGAAACCTTGTCTGTGACTCCAGTGTGTTGCAGAGGTTGTGTCAAGGAACAGACTGGCAGCAAAACAAACTGAAAACAGGCTCATTTTTAACTAATCAGCCTTTTAGTTCATACAGGACGCTGAGAAATGCACTGTTGTGTTAGATTTTTGACTAAAATGACAGAAAGTAGTAAAAATGTCTGTCCCCGGGGTGAACAGTGGCATCTGGAAATAGGTTGTAGCTGTCCAGCTATCCAACACCAAGTTAAAATCTGTTTGACTTTTTCTTTGATCATAAACTTCCTGATTAAATCCACATTTTGCCCGTTTCGTTTATATTAAGGCTAGATTCTTGTGCAGCTGCTTACTGCGGCGACGTTTCATATCTGAGAACTGGTTTCCTCTGTTAAAACCAAACTGCAGATTATTAAGTAAGTAGTTCATTAGATTTCAAATGATGCCCCGCCCTACTAGAAGTGTAGTCATGCTTTGTGGCAGATGTCGCAGTACGGATTTGGTTGTTTTTCATTCAATATGTCCGTTATGGAAGAAGCTTTATAGTCATTGTACAAGAAATACAACAAAGTTTTGTTTGGCATCCTCTTTGCAGCAGTTAATGTGGTCACAGTCTAAGAAAAAACAAGTTCAAAGGTGATATAAATCATAAAATAGCAATAAAATAAATACGCTATTAAAAGTGCAAAGGAGCTTTTGTTAGAAGTAAACTGGGAGTGTCACGGTTCCTGCAGTGGTCTGTGCTGTGTTTTACTCTGTTGGTTCGGCTCTCTGCAGAGGGGAGGCTGTGGTTCAGGTGGTGGAGCGGGGCAGGTCAGTGATCGGAAGGTCGGCGGTTCAATTCTGCCCTGTAACCTGTGTCGTGGTCGTTGTGTCCTTGGATGAGACACTTCACCACCTGCCTGGTGTGTATGGATAAATGGACTGTTGGAGGTGGTGGTTGGAGGGCAGAATGGCAGCCAGGCCTCTGTCAGTCTGCCCCGGGGCAGCTGAGGCTACAACCGGAGCTACTACCACCGGGATGCATGTGTGTGAATGAATAACTGACAGTGTGAAGCGACTCTGAGTGTCTAGAAAAGTGCTGCATAAATCTGATCAATTATTAATTATTATTATTATTATTAAATACAGAGTCCTGGGTGGGCGGGGTCATTCTGGGTCTTTGTGGCCCATCAGAGGAGACTCCAGTAGATCTCCTCCCGGTGTGGGCGTGTTATGTTGCCTCTGCTGTTTAGGTACCGGCTGTGTTAACTGTCTTTTGTCTTCCTCCACCAGATCAAGCTGCTCCTGGGGAAGGAGCGCCCGTGTCAGCCTCTGAGCGCTCAGATCATCCCCGCTCACCTGGCGGCCGTGGCAGCAGCCGCCGCCGCCGCCATCGGCAACTCCTTCACGCACCGCACAAACCACGGCGCCAGCCACACCCCGAGCCCCGCCCTCTTCCAGACACAGAGCCTCCCCGCTGCGCTGCTCCGCCCGGCCCCCGGGCCTGTCAGGACCTCCCACCCACAAGTCCTATTTGCCCCTTACTGACCTGTTTGACCCAGGTGGAGCTGCACTCCGCCTCCGGTCACGGACCAAACCACGTGGGTCGCCCAGACCAGGCCAAGGAGTCCTCCCAGCATCTGTACTCCTTCTATGCATCCGGGATACTGAACATCTCCATGCCATGTTTGGACCTTTGTTCCTTCTCACCTCTCCTTGTATGGATTACTTTTCATTTGCAGCGGCGAAGCATCGAGTGCTTGTTTGTGCTGGATTTATTTCTCTTATCTCACTGGACTGTATATGCTTTCTGTGCCATTCTGCAGCCTCATAGCCAGACCCCGGACTTGGACCTACATCGTACCGCAATAATGTATAAGACTAACCCCGTGAACTATGCAGTGTCATTACTCCATGATGCAAGGCACAGTTTGAGCTAAACATACGGTGTGGATATGCTTTTTGTAAAGCTACAGCGTGGCACTAAGATCATTGCTTTAGTGGAGGATTCCTCTCACTCATAATTTAAAAGGTTGTTACTAATCATAAGAGCGAGCAAGGCCCTCCTCTGTTCCTGTATGCACTTTAAGCCCCTCCTCTGTTGATGTCTACATTAGATGGCTAGACTGTGTTAGGTGGTTAGTATGTGTCGTAATGTGCGTTTTTTGTATTCGTCCTTGCATATCCGTGTGTGTGTGTGTGTGTGTGCGAGTGTGTACTTCTGCATGTGTGCTAGTCCGAGTACGTATGAGTGTGTGTGTGTGTGTGTGTATCGGGATGTGTGTGCGAGAGAGCTTTCCATCCATCAAAAGCCATCCCAGTCGATATCCAGCACACATTATCACTGACCATGTCTCGGGCCAGAGGGACCACAAAGGCTTGTCTGTGTTAACTGTCAGTGTGTAAAAGGTGAACAATTTCAAATAAAAGAGCCCTAATTTGTTAATGCTGGTGGTAATTTAATGGATCATATCACACGGCGGGCCGGAGCGTCCGGGTCAGCCGGTTGATTGGCTGGTGGATCTGCTCCTATCCAGCCGGTTTCTTATTAAGCAGTCAATCACCGGGTTCTGGTCTTCTGGGATCAGTCCACCGTTATTGAGGAACAGACTACCCGTGGCCACCCCCGCGTTCTCACACCATTGGACTCACCCAACGCCATAGAGACGGCGAGGTCTAATGTCGGCCATAAAGTTGGAATAAAATAGTTTTTTTGTTATGTGACAATGTGATTTATTCTTCATAGATAAACCGTATATCCTCTTAAAACTTTATTGATATCCCCATATACATACGATACATATCGTAGTAAAAAAAATTAATTAACTTTTGAAAACTGTGTGTTCAGGCTTAAACTAAATCGGGGAAATTGAACAAACAGAGTTCTCAACTTTGGTCACATAACAGGAAATACATATTCGAGGGGATTTTATGCATAAGAAAGTCCAATATTACTCTTTCAAATGTCACTCATATTGAGTCTGACCACCTCTGATCAGTGCGTTCAGACATGGTGGCGTTCTGTCCACCAGCTGGTTGATGGTGTCAACAAGCAGGACGTCCATCAGATCCCAGAATTAGTTTCACCTGGTATCTGGGACTCAGGATGTGATCACTGCACCTGGTCAACAGTGACTACTGATGTGTATGAACAGAAATACAAAGAGGAGCATGTCTGAAGAGAAAAATGATTCCAGCTTTACAGGCGACGGTGTCTTTAACGTTTACTGAGTGTTTACTTGGCTTCAGCTTCCTAAACCATGTCAAGTAAGGCGGCGGTGTTGCTGCATTTTGTTCAAACAGACGTCCTAAAAGTCAAGTGTAAACTTTTGCAAGCAGCAGTCTGAACATCTCAGCTCAGCGAGGAACATGACAGATCATCTCTCAATGTGCTGCATCACCAGCTAAAGTTTCAGACCTCGTATGAGTATGGACAGCTGGTCTGCTGTCGTTTCAGGCTAAAATAAGCAGTTAAAATGATTAAAGATGCTGCAAAGATGAGTTTTTTATGTGTATTTATAGTTCATTTTAGCGAACAATGCTAGCGAGTCTAGAGATAGTATGCAGGGTGTTTTCCCCTCAACCGATCGATAGGTTGAGGAGGTGGCTGAAGATTTTCTTTGGCTGCCGTCATGGTGCTGTTTGTTTAAAGCATTAAAATGTATTCACAGAATCTATCCATCCATCCAGTTAATTCATGGAAGGCTGGAGTCCATCCCAGCTGACACCGGATGAAAGGCAGGAAACACCTTGAACATGTCACCAGTCCGTCCCACAGCCAGCACACCTGCAGCCAGTTTAGGATCGCCAGTTAAGCTACCATGCAAGTCTATGGACCGTGGACGCCTGGAGGAACTTCAGAGGGGAAACAGGCAGACTCCATCTACTAGCAGAGAGATGACACAACACATATTAGCAAGACATGAATGACATCATTTCTGACCAACCAGTGCACAGCTGTGTCACTCATTCAGTTCTCCAAGATTTCTGAACATCCAGTTTAATGCAAAAGTCAGATTTTGAACATACAGGCCAAATTCTAATACTTATAATAAAAGGGAAAAAAATACATTGGAACCCAAAATCTTGTAGCCACAAGACATCCATCCATCCATCATCTCTACACCTTAATCCTCACCAGGGTCACGGGGGTAGGAGCCTATCCCAGCTGACTCAGGGTGAAGATCTCACAGCAGCATTCATTAAACACTAAGTTAATCATTTAGAGTCAGACCCTACAATACAAATGGACTAATTTAATTATTAAGATCCTACAAAGAGAAAACCCCAGCAGGTGTCTTCACTCTCTTCTTACTCCCGTCCACCTGTCTGCCACGCCCACCTCACCTGTTCCCAATCCTCCATCAGCTCCTGACTACATCTATATAAACCTGCTCTCCCTGACAGACTGTTTCTGCTGCTTCAACCCTTCAGACCTATTTAACGCCCGTCTGCCTCCATTAACCGTTCAGCCGCTTTGTTTGAATTCCTGTTTCGCCCTCTGAATTAGTTTGACTGCTTTTATTTGTTTTTGTCCAATGAGTCTTGTTTAAACTGCAGGTTCAGGTTTTCCTTCCTGCTCTCCCAGAAAACAGGCCATTTTTCGAGGCAATTTTTAAAAAATCTGATTAGAGTGTCGTGATACTAGTGAAGTAAAATCACTCATAAATCAGTGTGAAATGTTGTGAAACTTCATCAAAATCAACATGTGAAGATTTGTATGTGTGTAAAGAAACCTGCAAAGAAATAAATGTAAATCCTCGATGAGCACAAATCACACGATACAGGAGCTGAGTAGGAGGGAAGTCTGAAGTGGAATGGAAGAATTAGTCTTTTTTGACTATCCATCCATCCATCCTTCATCTACACACCACTTAATCCTCACTTGGGTCATGGGGGGCTGGAGTCTATCCCAGCTGACTCAGGGTGAAGGCAGGTTCACCTGGACAGGTAACCAGTCTATCACAGGGCTACACTTAGAGACAGACAACCAAGCACACTCACATTCACACCTACGGACAATTTACAATCACCAATTAACCTCAGCATGTTTGTGGACTGTGGGAGGAAGCCGGAGAACCCGGAGAGAACCCACGCTGCACGGGGAGAACATGGAGACTCCACGCAGAAAGATCCCGGGTGTCCTCACTGGGACGCCAACCGGCGACCTTCTAGCTGTGAGGCCACGATGCTAACCACTGAGACACCTTGCAGCCCCGGTACAAACATGTATGGCTGAATTGTTCCCATGTTAGAGGAGTTTTACAGTGTCTGAGCAGCGTCGTAGGTGAGCTGGTGTGCTGGGGTGCACTGAGTGTGGAGGGGTGGGGACTTCACATTCTAGATGAAGCTGTGGTGTGGAGTTACATCTGATCCATTTCAAGCCATTAAGGGATTATTTTCAGATGTACTTTTGCTATACAGAGATCAGCTTTAGTTGTTTAATCAATGACCAGAGAGAAACTTTAAAATATCTTCTACAGCAGACCGAAGCATGTTCCCTCTGTTATGGTTCACTTTTGGGCTGTTCGGACCCAGATCGCTGTGCCGGGCCTCACTAATGCACACACACCTTCAGAATGCAGAACTCCCAGTCAGGATGCAGGATTAAAATTCGTAGAACAACCCTGACAGAACACGACGTCTGCGCCGTGTAACTGCTGAAACGAATCTGGAATCCTGATATAAACACTGCTGCTGGCAAATCTGAATTCTACGAAATGATTTATAGCGATGAAGTAATGATGTCGTGTTTACTGAGCAGAGCGGAGCGGTCCATACGAGATGCAAACAGCCCGGCGCGGCGCTGACTGACGGATCATCGATAGGAATATCAGCGCAGCAAAGCTCGTTGTCTTGGTAATTAGCTGGATCTAGTCGTGTTTACTGCGGCCTGTCAGCTGTTTCCCATATAAACCATTTTTTAAATAGAAGTGCTTTCATTAAACAGCTGGGCACTGTAGTTTTAAGCAAACAGTAAGTTGCGTGCTTGTTAGGGGATATTTTCGGCGGTGAATTATTACACATTTGGAGCTCCACTAAGTATTTGCGGCAGCAGGGCGGTGCATGTGGGAATGAGTCAAAATAAACTAGAGTGTGTGTGTTTATGGTAATGAAGGAATATGTCACCCAGTGCAATGGTGTGGCTTACTGATCTGCTTGTTTTTGGTTTTTGTTTTTTTGTTCTGTGGAACAAAAGCTAATTCTCGCCCTCTTTTCGTTCCCTCTTTGTTCTGTAAGTCAGTCTCTGTGCAGCGCATTAACACGCATGAGGCCAACGGAGCGAACGCAGAGCGAGCAGCACGTCTACAGTCATTTACATTTTTCTGCAGACCCCAGATGAATTGAGCAGCGACGGTATATTACGGTGGATGGACGTATTCTTCTGTGAAAACACATCCACGTGGCAGATAAATGTCAGCCTGTGCAAAAACTAGAAATTTACTGACTCCGCATGCATGCACACACACCATAAATACACTCGTGATGTCTGACATCTTTAAGCCCAGATGGCTTTCTTCCATCCAGGAAATAACATCACTGACCAAAGCAGGTCTGAGCGCTCTAACATTTTGGAGATGCACCAATTCGCCACAACACTATAACTCATGTGCTACGTATTAAACTCAGTTGCTCAGTCTGTGAACTTTTCCATGAACCCATAAGCTTATTCATCCACCCCTCGTTTGTAGCCCCAAACTCCCCGACGCATGAAAGCTGGCCACATGAGGGAGCTTCTTTCCACCGAAGCCCCCGCTCGCTCTCCAAAACTAATACAGCCGGCCGCCCCGAGGACCGGGCCGCTGCTCCGTGAGCTGGATCTCTGGCCACCATCTCGCTTCCATTTAATCTCACTGGAGCGATGATCACAAACATCTGTAAGTGGGATGCGGAGTCTCTCTATCTGCTGTTCAGGAGAGCTATCAGCAGAAAAACACTGCCTGACTCCTTCTCTGTCAGCAGGGAAAAGCGCTGCGAACAGCTGGATGCCCAACCAAGCGAGCACTGGAATGTAGATTAGGTCTGAGAGTGACTCAGAGGAGAGAGAAATCTCAGTTTGTGGCTCTAGCTGATGACCAGACTAATGCTGGAACCAAGTGAACCTTAGTGGAAGCAGGATTCAAGACTATCAACTAAATGAGGTCCATTTGTCATTTTAAACATTTTTTTTGTCCGTAAGCAGAATGTGAAACGGGAGAAACCATATTCTCAGTGTATTCGCTTCCTAAATCCACAACTATTTATTTCTCTTCAGGCCTATTCATCAGGCGAAGACTGATCTGGTATTTATTTATCCTACGTCGAATGCCAAATGAAGAAACAGCAGAATAAAAGACAGGATGACGAAGGAATGAGGGTAACTTTAGCTTATTGGAACATACAAACAGATTCATTTAGTTGGTTTGTTCAGTTGCACTTCCTGTTTTACTTCCAATAGATCAAGAATTCAAATGACACCATGCAAGAGAAAAAAGAAAAAAACATCTCAGTCATGGTTTGGTCATTTCTATTATCCAGCATAAAGGTCTGAATGATCAGTTCTAGTTTTTCAGGAGTAAAAATGTTATTATTGGCCAAAAACAGTCACATTTAAACATATTGAGTCTAAAGAGTCCAATAATAAAAACAGCAACATATAAGAATATCAGCCTGTAAGGTGGTTCAGTGGTTAGCACCGTCGCCTCACAGCCAGAAGGTCGCCGGTTCACATCCCGGTGAGGACACCCGGGATCTTCCTGCGTGGAGTCTCCATGTTCTCCCCGTGCAGCGTGGGTTCTCTCCGGGTTCTCCGGCTTCCTCCCACAGTCCAGAAACATGCTGAGGTTAATTGGTGATTGTAAATTGTCCGTAGGTGTGAATGTGAGTGTGCTTGGTTGTCTGTCTCTAAGTGTAGCCCTGTGATAGACTGGTTACCTGTCCAGGTGAACCTGCCTTCACCCTGAGTCAGCTGGGATAGGCTCCAACCCCCCATAGTGAGGATGAAGGTGTAGAGATAATGACTGGATGGATATAAGAATATAAGCTAAAATCCACTCATTCATGATCGATAAATAAATGTGGATCTCAGTGTCCTCATTTCATCGCGCTCGGCTCCAATATTTACTTACATCCGAGCAGGTCCGGTGCAGAAACCGTCGAGTCAGTCTGAGTCTCGTTTGCAGGATTAAGGACGAGGATGCAATTTTCCAGTTGCCAAAAAAAAATGCACAAACATGACGGCAAAAACTGAAAACCGCTGTGCAGGTAAATCAAGTAACAAAAATAATGAGAGTACATTTTAGTTTTTGCTTCGAGCTGCTGCTGCTTGTGTGTCAGCCGAAAACACCACGAGCATGATGTCAGTGTGACTAATGAGCAGAAATAAGACGGAAGCTGATTATCAGGATATAATTGTGTTTTTTAAAAACTTGGCCGGCATTTGGTTGAGACAGTGATGGAAGATGTATTCAGATGCTTTACTGAAGAGCAAACAGTCATGTCAGAATACTCCATGACAAGTAAAAGTATTGTAAAAATGCAAAATGCAGTCAAAGTATGAAGGTAAAAGCACTGATTTGGTTCCTTGGACATCACCAGTGTGTCAGCAGCATGTTATCGCTGTAGCTGCTGCAGGTGGAGCCAGTTTGAGCTCCTTTATATCCTGTTTTATGCACAGAGACAGCAGATAAATCACCAGAAGAACGAAGAAAAACAAAGTTCTGATCCACAAATCTGTTTTCAGTCCTTGGATTTCTTTTTTTTGTTTCTTCCAATCTTTGATTTTTAGTGAGAAATTGGATCGTTTGAACGTTTATTGAAATGAAAACATGTGAGAAGTTTGGAGTTGGAGCTCACAAACGTGAGCCGGGTGTTTGGAAGAAACCAAACAGGTTAGAAACGTCTGGGTTGATCTTTAACTCGTGTTGTGTGGAAGCTTTGTGCATTTTTCATTGTGCAAAATCTCAAAAGTAACTAAAGTAGTCAGATAAATGTAGTAGAGTAGGAAGTTTGATCTCTAAATATCCAAGTTAAGGAACAAAGTACCTCGAAATCGTACCTACGTGCAGTACTTGAGTAAATGTATTTAGTTACTTTCCACTCTCGAGCTGTGATAAATGATAATCCTGCGTCGAGGTGATGCAAGTCTTCTCAGTCAGGAGGCGGCGGGAACAGCAAGAGGAATATTTATAACATATTTATGCGTTTGGAGCTGAACTCACACACACGGCTCTTTTTCATTTCATTAGTTTTTAATGGACCAAACCTGTATGTCATTATCATCAGGCCTGACGAAGCTGCAGGCAAAACATTCATTATGATCCGAAAATAAAAAAGAAATAAAGGTTCTCTTCTGGCGGGCCTGTTGTCATGGATCTAATGATGTGACATTTTCAGCTCCTGTGATCAAAAAGTGCCGTCTTTGATATATCTGACATTTCCCTCCTTCCGCGGCAGAACTGAAGCTTTATCTCGTCGACTCATCCGCTCGGCTACGACCGACTCGCAGCGAGCACTGACTGTTCCGCCTGTAAAAACTAATAACGGCACACAGTTATTTACGAACGTTACTAAAGTTACGGGCCCAGTAGGGATGTTACAAGCCCACGGTAACATTTAAGAGCATGTGGACATCTGGTTTGGAAGCACCGAGCAACAGAAATGACCAATGAGAGCGCATAACGCAGAATTACAGCAGCGGTATAAACGGCACTGAACCTTAAAATAAAACATTCATTGGAATCAATAAATAGATGCGGCTGCTTCAGGTTCACCTCCACGTGGCCGTCGTTTCTGCGGCCTCACGTGAAGCTGATTTACGACCAGGCTACCTGCTCGGAACGGCTCTGGCCCAAATTCCTCACGTCGGATTCCTCGTTATGGGCTTCTCCTTCACTTTAACGAGAAGGGAGTTCATTGCTTTTCATTAGTTATATTGAGTTGTTTTTCATTTTTCATTTCCAGCCGGCTGAGAGGAGAAAACCCTAAAGGCCACAGCACTCAGGCAGGATGTTGTAACAGATCCTCGACATGAGCGGCGCTGACAACGCCCCCGGGACTCCTGGCGGGGCCGGGCACGTCCAGGCAGCCCGGTTCCCATGTCCGTGTAAAAGCTCTGATTCAACATCCTGATAAATGCCTCAATTAACATTCCACTCCATTAAGACTCTGACATTTTTACTTCATCTGGACGTTTACAAAAAGCCTCGCTCCCGGCCGGCGATCCTTTTTTTTGAAACACCGGCGTCTCGCTTGTGAATTTGACAGAACACCTGCATTAAAGGCGGCCCCGGTTTTAGTGTCCTGTGTGTTTTTGCAGAGTGCTTTTAGGCTCCAGTAACAAAAGATAAAGATTTAATGAGAGGGGAAGTGTGCAGAGGACTCACTGAAAGGTTTACCTTTGCAATTTTTTTCAAGTGACTCACTCAGGCCCAAAATAGGCTGAGTGCAAAAAGCTGGCAACTTCCTCAACGTACACACACACACACACACACACACACCTACAGCATCACACACATATTCACAATACGTGCACATAGAGCTACCTATCCACATCCACCCACACACAGGAATCGCTCTGATAGACAGAAGAGCAGCGTCTGTGGTGTGCCGCCATGTATTTATAGTGGAAACATGCACCGTGGATGCATTAGTAACGCCTGGTGAACTAATCCACATAAAACACAAGAAGGTCAGCAACACGGCGCCATCCAAGTTTTACCGTCGCTGGAACCATAAAGGAGAGAGCGTTGCTTCGAGCCGGCAGCGAGACGCACAGTTAGCTTGTGCAGGTTGTCTTCCTTCAGACTCGCTCACCGTCCTCGCACAAGAACTCCAGGGGTTTTACAAACTGCATCATTGCTTCAGTTCCCCTCTATAAATAGAAGAGAACTGACGAATGTTAAAAGAATATCCCTGCAACACAATGCACCGGGCGCGTATCAGTGCCTTCACATGGGCTGTGTGAGTCCATTTAAATGACCAAGTGATCGGATTTTCTCAGTTTTGTGAGCAGAGCCGATCAATTAGAAACATTTTTTAATGAAGTCACTGAAACATGCAGTATGTTTGTAGGGAACGGGGATCTTCCTCTTTGTTATTGTTAAAAAACTCCCAGCAGGCTTCTCATTACTTGGAGCACGTTGTGGACTTGTCATGTGAAAAACGCAGCCTGCAGAGCTCCTCCATAAAGCTTCAAACGTCAACAAGGAATGCGTCTTTTTTTTTGGGAAACCCAATCAGTCATTTCAGCAAATGTCCACAGATGACAAATGTTTAAGAGCCAATGACAAACCGCCCCGAGGAATTATGACTCATCCGCTGGGATCAAAGGAGGAAGTGAGCGCCACGCTGTCAGCAGAGGGAGGAGGTCGGGGTCCATGTCAGGATCAATAAAACTTTCACTCAGGAGATGACTGTTGAGTTCCTGTTTTCCACATTCGATTCCTCTGGCTATGACAATAATCGCTCTCTAACCCCAGCCGGGTGGTTCCTATTACAATAATAGTGACAACACTCCCCGCGGTACTTACACTTAGAGGGAAAAGGCTTGTTTGATGTTACATTTCCGGCAATTCTAGCTCTCCATTATCACGGTTAAATCAGCAATCACAATACTTTGGCTGAAGTGAGTGCATCTGATGAAGGTAGACGAGCAGAGTCAGAGTGTGCTCCGTGATGTGTCAGACAGATGCAAACAGCTGTGATGTTGGTCAGTTCAGGATTCAACCAAATTGGCAATTTTCTTTGCTGACTATTAAAGTAATTGGTGAAGCATCAACAATTGCAGTTCCTCAAATGTCCACTAGATGCAGACTCCAGCAGAGAGTCCATCCCCACAGAGCACAATGTTAAAGGGTCCAGTTTTACAGCAGAAATAATAAACGTTTACAGCCTGATGCTAAACACTGTTTTGGTCTCTACAGTGAATTAACTGTATGTCAAACTCTCCTATTTGACCTGTGTTAAGGCTAAAAGTTCTGCATAATTCAGATCGTAGCTGTGAGGCCTGTACGAGCACCACGATGGGTGATGTGATGTAAGTTTCCAGGTTGCCATGGTGATGGTGGCGTGCATAGACGCAGCACCCCCTTCAGGAGATAACGAAAGTGAGTGTTTTGAGTGTCTTGTCTATCCCAGATGTTCATTTTGCAAAATGGCGATCGGTTGTGATGTGGACATACTACACCAACACGGAGTCCAACATGGAGACCAAAACTATGCCAGCAATTACTCGAGAGAGAAGCAAGCGGCACAAATGTAAACAAAGGAGGAGGAAGAGAGCCGAGATCCATGCTAGGCTAAAGGCTAACCCCTCCAGACCAGCAGGATCCATGCTAGGCTAAAGGCTAAGCCCTCCAGACCAGCAGGACCGTCCTCCTGCTCTCCAATGTCCGCTCCCTCCACAACCAGCTGGACGTTTGCTGGGATGAACCCTCAGAGAGTGGAGGGACTGCTGTGTCTGCTTTAACAGGAACATGGCTCCATGACAGCATCCCAGACGGACAGACAGCTGGAGGGGATGCAGACAGACAGACAGACAGACAGACAGACAGACAGCTCTGGGCAGCATCTGCAGCTTCACCATCGTCACACCATCGTGTGTGTCTGAAGACCTACCAGGACCTGAAGAGGTTCACCATGTTCAACGTGATGGACGCAGCGCCCCCTTCAGGAGGCAGTGAGAGTGAACATTTAGTGTCTTGTCTATCCCAGACGTTCATTCCATAAAACTTAAATGATGCTGAAGAAACTCTCTCATCCTGCCTGTACAGCAACATGATGGAGGGTTTATCCATCACTATACACAGTCTGTGATTTTAACCCAAACTAAGATGCTTTTAAAACAAAATGACGCCATGAAACTGTTTCAAAAGCAAAGACAAACTGTGTCATTCTGCTGAAGGGGCGTTGGATCAGAAAATACATGAGTTTTATCTGAAGGCCATTTACCAACAGTTCATTTTATCTTTTAACGTCGAGCTGCTGAAGTCTTCTTAGTGGAAATTTTCTCCTCAGAAAATTAAACTAACGTCCTCGGTAGTTATCATCTGACCCGAATTCAAACTAAATTGTGGCTCCTGGTCGTCCTGTATCCAAGCAGTAACACACACACACACACACACACACACACACACCTACACACACACACACAAAAACCCGACACGACTTGCAGAGATGCTTTTCCACATCAGAGTGTCTGAGTTTAATCACACACAGGTAGTGAAGTGTCTCGCTGGCAGACATTAGGTTGCATTTGGCTCTTGAAAAATCTTGGAATCTGCTAACAGCGCGGCTACATGAACAGTATGAGTGCAATCTAAAAAATTTCAAGGACTGGTGTGACAGCTCTGTTATCACAGTCCTCATGAATATAGACAGCATTGCTTTCTGCCGCTACTGTGACTCACGCTAAACAGCTGACACAGAAGACCAGCTTGCAATTTGACTGTTCGTCTCCTTTTGACTAAGTGTGCGTTTGTTGGACTGCCGAGTGAAACAAAGGCCATTGTGTTGGAAGTGCAGCACACGAAGCCTCGAGTCGAGACTGTGAAAGCAAAAGTTAGACAGCTGAAGTGGAGTCGGACGAGAAGACCAGTGGGATGTGTGTCTGTTAGCATAGCTTAGCACAAACATGTAGAGGGGGACTCTGTCATGTCTTCTTATTAGAGATGATTACATATCAAGAGCTGCTGTGGTTTGTGGAGAAAAGAGCTGTTTTATGTCGACATCAGAGAAAAAGGATCAAAATGACAGAAAGAAAAACCCTCTGCAGCCTTCTTTGCATTTCTGCGCTCGCTACAGAATGCATTCGTCGTGTCAGAGAGACGCTTTCCTCGCTGCCTCCTTCCCCTCAAAATTAAAACAATGTGCATCTCCGAGGCAGGAAGTTCCAGAGAGGCTCCAGGCGACAGAAGAATACCAAACACCTCCAAGTTCTTCTCCACAACGGCGGCTTTGTGCTCTGATTGAGGAGTGATCGTTGATGCTGCTCATCCCACAGACAGTAAGAAACGCCCTCCGAGCTTCTGCTGTTGGGTCGGCCCTCGCTGTGAATGCTCCGTGACCTCTTTACAACAGGACGAGGAATGAAATGTAACTGAGAAGATGGGGGGTCATCCTGAAGGATGAGTCAACTCCCTGCGAGCAAATACGAAGCATCCCATAATAATAATAAGAAAGCCAAACGGTAAGGTCACATTTGCAAGCTGTGTCGGCTGCAGAGGTCTGGCTCGGAAACGCTGAACATGAAATCTTGATTCCCAGCGACAGCGGGTTTTAAGCGAGGGATATTTTTGGAGTGTTTTCGTCCCCGCTGATTTAAAACGTCTAATTCTGTTAAATAAATCCAGTCACACCTCTGAGGAGTCTCGGCTTGGAGACCTCGGATTTTAACCAGAATGTAAAACAAACGGAGGAGTTTAGAAGATGTCTGTTAGTTCAATCCGTCACTTAAATCACTCTGCTCACAATTATAAATCTTTTTCCAGTGTGTGTTTTTTTAATGGTTGTGACTGAGTTCAGGCCCAAACCATATTGGCACTTAGAGCAGAAATTACAGCTTCTTCTCTGCTTGTTTTCATGCTTTGTTTTCACCATTAATAACTATTGTTGTATCCTGAATGGCCTCATTAACACCTGCAGCTTTCAGCCTTATCAGCTTTTAGAACGCTGCTCTCACCAAACTGAACATCGGTAGAATAAATACCACTAATGTGGGGCTTTGTTTACGACCTCTGCTCTGATTTTCTAACCGCTCCTTGTTTTTTTTATTGCCCTGTGAGTTTAAAGTTGGATCTCAATAATTACTTTAGTGAGAGTAATTTTAGCAATAAATTAAAGCTAATGAAAGCGGTGATAAACTGAGGGTGACGAGGAGTAAAAATAATAAACGCTGTGACCTGTTCATTCAGTGATTCGAGTGCATGTGAGAATTGAAATATGCTGTCTGTTAAAAATTTTGGGACTAACGAGTCATTTGTGTATTGATCTGAGGAGATCCAGACACCTCACAAACACACACCGGCTGCGGTTATTGCATCTGCTGTTTGAATGCTTAAAACAAACCAACATAAATCAATTAAAGTCATCTTTTAGAGCCTTCTGCCAGCAGCACTGTTTACCGCGTCGAAGTTAACAGAAGCGCTAACGATTAGCAATGAAATATTCACCACTTCATGGAGCGTACAGTATCCGGCGCTGCAGGCTGCGGCTGCTCGCTGACCTCTCATTAGCATGCGTTACCGCCTGACCTCAGCTCCTGTGGAACCTCCTCGCCTGTATGACGGGCACATCAATTATTGAGCCATTAATTACCGGCTCTAACAGATGTCACTCAAGTGAGACGGACACTTTGACCCTGACGAATAGCAGCGAGCTATAAACACACGGCGAGCGTGTGCCCGACCGTCCGGCCATGAGCACTCATGTATGAACACATTTGAGAGGTGCTATAAATTTCAAGGACGGGGAACTAGTAAAAGGAGAGCTTCCATGACAATGACTGGCTCATATATCAGCCTGCATGATGGCATAAATACTTACTCTGCTCCATTTCACCTCAAGGAACCAAATAAGCATCCCAGTAGAAGACATTAGCGCATTTAATTTGGGCCATATGGAGGGAAAGTATCTGCTAAGGAGCTGCAAATACTGGATGAAAGAGCCACTGGTAGTGTGCAGGGTGGCAGGGCCTGGAAGATCACAATCTCTTAATATAACCTTCCTGGAGCCCCGCAGAGTGAAAAAAAGCTCGGCTTAGAGAGTGATTTTATCTGCTGCTCAGGCTTATTGAGCTTATTTCAGTCAGTTCGGTTGGTAGAGAGCTGCACTAAACCTCTCAGAGTTCAGCCTTTCATTCCCTCCGGGACTGCCGACGCTGCTCTGAGTGTTCATTTATCATACTGGAGGTGCTTTGGATAAACGCGTCCATTAAACGATGCGCGTTAACTAATGCAAAGTTAATCGATCTCACAGTTACTTAAAGATGATGCTGCTAAATGCAGGTAGGTTATTTGGGTTTCTTTTTAATTTAGTGAAACGACAGGGTTTACTCAATAATTTTGATTACTTTTTTAAATTTTTATTTGCTGTTGTGACCAAACAGTGATGCTAAAACAAGGTAGGGAATCCTTCATATTGCATAATTTAGTCTTTTAATAGGATCGTTTTTAATTGAACAGGTTTAGCATCAAATTGTAGCTTCTATATTTTATTCAAAATGATTTTACACAATATATAGAGCTTAGCTGCCTTCAAAATGATAATTTATGGTAAAAATAAATAAATAAAATAAACAAAGGAAAGCAAGAAGAAATGGGAGGACAAGGGATTTTTAAAAAAATTATACCAAACAAAAACATAAATAAAAAGAAGGTTGATTATTACACACGTACATACAATAAATACTTTGACATATACATGTCTATTTGCACACAGTTTGTATAAACGTCTGCATCTCGTAGCATCTCGTTTGGACTAAAACTTTTCTGAAGATTTTCCAAAGTTCCAGAATCGACCAGAAGCCGCCCCAGAAAAATCACAGAGGATTTATTTTTCTGCATTATTTCAGGGTTACTTTACAATTTTTCCTCCGTTTTGTTAGAACTCAGAATAATGTGTGTATTTCCTCAGACCTACAGAAAAAGACTTTATTATGCCACAAAACACAAGAAGAGCCGGTTTTACATTATAAATTAAAACACTTGCACCACCTGCAGGCAGCGAGCGTCGCCACTGCAGCTTTTTGTTTATGTTTGAGTTTAGATTAAATGACAGGTTTTATTGTGATTATAAGTCAGTGCAAGACAGAAAAATAATTAAACTTCAAAGGCACTCCCTCAGTAAAATGTGTGCAAAACAAAAAGTTCTACAGAAACCTTTCAAACACGACAAGCGTCTATAAAAACACACAGGACCGGATGAGAAGCTAACAGCACTCGGCTGCCTGGACGTCGCCGTGACGACGAGACTCCAGGAAGCTGACGACTATTCTGGCTCATAGCTGGTCTAAAAACTACAAACTGACATCTGTTGGACAAACCAGATGTTAATGTGTGAACTTTAAAGGTGCTAGAAGGCAAACTGTGTCGCATGCGTCTTTATGCTAAGCTAAGCTAAGCAGCTACTAGATACAGCTATATGTAGGAGAGAGGTATCAGTGTTCTCATTTAACACTTTGAAATAAAGTGAATTTACATATTTTCCTAAAAGTCTCTATCTATGTCAAACTATTTCTTTAAAAATATCTTTTCCAGGCACTTGGTCATCGGACCAGATGCGTGTTTCTGTCTGTAAACGACAATCCAGTGAAAAAAAATGATATTTGTGTGATTAGTTGGCGGTTTTCTGCATCTCTCAAACCCTTCGCTCAACCTAAACCCTTTCTTCCTCATGGATGTCACACATTCAGTCAACATTAACTACAGCGTACTGAAGCCTTGTTTTGTTTTGTTTTTTACATGGAAATAAAACCAGATGGGCTGTGAGGTGGGAGACACCGAAGAGCAGGCTGGATTAGATAAGCATCATCCACATAGTGATAAACCACAGGAGCTTATGAGCCAAGGCTGCTGCGCTGTGTCGCTGTGGTAACCGTCTCCTCTGCACCCTCTTTACCCCGCAGGTTGTACGTGGATGAAATATCTCACAGCCTGTAGCCGAGGAGTTAAAAGTTTTGCAGCAGTGGCCCCCCGGTCAACACTGGAACACTGCACATCACAACATCCTGAGAAACATAACGGAAATATTTTCAGCCGGCAGAGTTATCACTGTAATGAGGCTGTCACCGTGGCGACATCCCAGGGTTACCGGTGACAGCCAGGACAGGTGACGCATGCTGCCGGCTATGGAGATCACAGCGGGCAGCAGCCGTGACTTTCAGGAGGTCTAACCTTGTGCTTCGCCTCAACATATCAAACGAAGGCAGGAAAACAGAACCTTGATGCTGCCCGTCTGAGGACGCTTCTGTTCATTGACAGGAGAAGATGGAAAAGGTTGCTGTTAGGTTTTAGAACATTTTCACTTTTGTCCGTGATGATCGGTAGATGTTGACTCACGCTGGACATTTCCAAACGCTTTCCTTGGGAACCGGGCCTGTGGAGCAGCAGAAGTGACTCGGTTTATACTTCTGGCAGCACCGGCAGCCTTGTGTTTGGACTAAGTGACATCTGATAAGTGCAGCGTTGACACACACGGCAACAATCGCTCAGGATCAAAGCTGTTGAGACACTGGATGAGTACATGTCATGTTATTGCTTATGCAAACACGGCCGGTGACTAATCTGATGACTGATTTCCCCTGGGCGAGCTACCAAGTGGACTTGCTTCTCTCCACGTTTCTCCTCGTTTCTGGCAGCACATACGACCAGTGTTCTGTACTGGTGCTGCCAGCAAAGGCAAAGATGAACATTAATGAACTGCAGTGAGAGGACTAACTCACACTAAGTCAGTATGCACATGTTGTAGCTGAACCACAGTGTGAGAAGCAGAAGAGCCTCGAGGAACCTTTGGGGTTCCTCTCTGTTGACACTGTGGAGGAACCTTTGAGTTCCTGCAGGAGAAGTGACTCCAGGAACCCCTCAGGAAAGCTCAAGCTTTTATGGGTTTCAGTTTGAATTATCCATCCATCCATCATCTATACACCACTTAATCCTCACCAGGGTTGTGGGGGAGTGGAGTCAGTTGACTAAAGGTGAAAGCAGGAGACACCTGGACAGGTAACCAGTCTATCACCAGGCTGCACAAACAAGCACACTCATATTCAAACCTACAGACACTTAGAATCACCGATTAACCTCAGCATGTTTTGGGAGGAAGCTGGAGAACCCAGAGAGAACCCACGCTGCACGGGGAGAACATGGAGACTCCACAGGCGTCCTATCCGGGACGTGAACCAGGGATCTTCTGGCTGTGAGGCGACACTGCTAACCAACCAGGAACCGTGCAGCCCCATTTTTAATTATTATTTTTGGTTGTAGTTTCATTGCACAAATATTTTTCACTTTTTATTTTATTGTGAGTATATTGATAGAGTAGCATCAATACAATTCAAAGGTCAGAATTGTATTAATAATAACAAAACAACACTCCAAAAATATGCAACAATAATATTAGAAGTGGTAGTAAAATACACACTGTGCATAAATACATCATTTACATAAATAGACATCTTAAATATTACACAAGACAATAGAACATTTGTGATGAATACATATGTTTAAGTGTACATTTCCTAATGCTCCATGATTGATGTCAATTAATTCAACTCCAAAAAAATATATTTTATGCAGCCATGAACCTGATTGGCTGGGGGGATATCAACCCGGCATTTATTTTGTTTGTTTATTTGAAAAAGGGTAAATAAGGGATATGACTTTACTTTTCTAGTCTACAGTTTTTCAGACAGAGCTGGTTGACGTGTATAAGTACAGCACACTGCTGCCCCCACATGGACAACAGAGTGAACTACAGCTAAAAGTCAACAAGACAACAAAACGTCTGAAAGTCAGGAGGAGTAAAGCACACGTGGTTCAAACAGCATCTGGAACTACATGTTCATTGTATTTATTTTATTTATTTTTAAATTGACCTCACAGGCTGTTGGTTGGCGTCTGTCTCATGAGGTGATGCAGCAGCTTCACGTTGTCCTGTCAGATCATGCAGTCAGAAAGCCGCCGTCCTGTGAATGACAACTAAAAACAGTTACACTTAATGTAAACCATCTGTCCGGTAATTACCTTTTAGCTTGTTTGAGACGAACAACAAATCAGTTAATGAAGGTCTTTTTAACTGGAACACAGGAAGAAGAGCAGGAAATGTCATAAAGACAACAGCAAAGTTCCTATTGTCATGTTCAGTGGATGAACACAGGAAGAGAAGCAGAATAACAT
>NW_007578014.1:191647-311006 GCF_000690725.1 Stegastes partitus | reverse complement strand
CACATCATACCATTTTGAGGTGATTATAGCTTAAAACTTGAATTCTTTGTAAATCTTTGACCTTCATTAATGTGGTAACTAATAAATGACAGGCTTAACACTGGAGATAATTATGTTTGTGAGGGTTTATAGCAGTGATTATGCAGCTCTGTCAGAAAACGCCTGCTGCTGCTTTTAATCTTGAAGGCTAAACTGCAACACAAAGTGAATCTGCATATATTAAAAAAAAAAAAACAGTGTTGATGCTCTGCTGATGGAAAAGTTTATTCTCAAAGCGCGTTTTCATTTCAGTGTCTGTCAAATTTGCAAAAAGCTGAATTCCCATTATTGAGTGGAACCAGTATTTTCCACTTTTACCTCAGGAGCGCCGCCAAAGAGTGTGAAGGGCCAGATTCGGATCATCAATCAGCATCAGTTCAAGCTCTGACAGACGGCGGTGAACACGAGCACGGCCACTCAGAGAGTCCAGGTGGAGGTGTGGAATCCTTTCATGTGTCAAGAGTTCAATGCAGCTTGTATGTGAACACTTTAATACATCCTGTACGCGAGCTTATGATCGAAATGTCAAAACTCCTACAAAAGTTGTGCCTTTGCTTTATTCTCGTCTTTGGCGAGCGTCAAACAGTCGCATCCTGCTCGGTTCAAAATGGAATTTTGTTGCCAGGGAAACTGGAAAGGTTAACAAACAGCTGAATTCAGTTTAGAAAACTTTGATGTCTTCAGACAAGCGGAGATGCACTCTGCTGTTATTGCTCCACAGATAGAATTATGGGCCAGGAGCTGATATTATGTCTGTCGATCCAAAAAGCCATCCGTCCATCAGCTTCAGGTTACATTCTGCTGACGGTGAGGTTCTTTCAAGGCTTCGCTTTGGTGTTATTCCTACAGCAGTGATAAAATAACTTCAGTGTGCTTCAGAGGAAGTTTGTCAGATGGTTGAAAAGCATCTCAAATCATTTCCTTCAAACACCTTCCAGACAGCAGCGCTGGAGGGGGGCTGCCTCTGACTGCTTTTGTAATTCCCCAAACCCGACAAGTACAGACGTTTCACACAGGAGCTGAGGAAGCATTCAGGGTCTGAGCTGCTTTCACATGGAGCTCATGTGCAGACCACTATGAGCACATGTGAAGACGGACCGTGTGCAGTTACCTCCGTTTCAGCGCTTCCTGCATCTTGAACGTCGCGCTGACATTCCAGTGTGGTTGGTCACAGCAGCAGACGGGGTTCAAACCATCTGCTTGATATTGTGCAGGTCGCCTTTGTTGCCAGAGCTGCTCTCACCTGCCAGAGCATGGACGTGGTACCTCTGACGGTGTCCTGTGGTGTCTGGCACCAAAACGTTGGCAGCCAATTTGGTTTGCGTCCCACAGATGCTCAATTGGAACAGAATCTGGGAAATTTGGTGGCTGGGTCAATGGCTTGAGCTTGTCGTCGTGTTCCTTGAGTCATTCCTGAGCGTGGCAGGACACATCGTCCCGCTGACAAGACCATCAGGCAGTGCTGCCGCCTTGATGGCTGCACATAGGTGGCACATGCCCAAGTGACAACCACATAAATATCCAGGGTTTCCCAGCACAACGTTGGATTGTAAAGAGATTGAAGAGAGACACCATGTAAGGTTGGGGCTAACCAGTGTACATCGAACATTTGTTTCAGGTATACCGACACCTTTACAGCTGGAGGAAGATAAAAGCAGCTAAACCTGACTGGAGCAGCAAGTGAAGAGTTCATTTGCATAAACAGATGACTCCACCTTCACAAACCTTCACAACTTCTCCATTGTCTACCTGAGACAATGTCAGTCAAACTTAAGTTATCTCTGTTTTTGTCATTTCTACTGAGTCAGATCCACTCAGCTTCAGTTTGGTTGATATTATCTCAAGCAAACAACAACAAAATAAGTTTTCTGAACATCTACAACACTGGAGTTATCTGTTGTTGCAAATGAACTGTTCACCTGCTGTTCTGGGGAATACAAACCTGCATTTAAGATCCCCTTTGGCAGACGTTTTGCCCCGGTAACATGTCCAAATGCTGGTTTATTTGCTAGACGACAGATCATGAGTGAAATAATCAGTGGACACCGTGGCTGAACACTTCCATCTTGACACTGCGGTGTAATGATGACAGCCTCAGTAACACAGAGTCAGATCTCCAGGGTTTCATACGGAACAGATCTAAGGAACCAATCCTGTCAGCTTGCAGGGTGGAGCTTCCTCTGTCGCTATCCTTCTGTACCATCAGCTTCCAGTCCCAACATGCATTTCAAACATGTAGCTGCACATTCCAAAGTAGGCGATGGCACAGAGTTTATCTGAGCTACTTTAAAGACAAATGGGAACTTTTCTCAGTGTGAGGAGTTTAATCAGTTACTGGCTGATGTATCGTCACCTGTGACCAAGTTTGAAGAGCAAACTTAACAAATGCCCGGATAGATACCCAGCAGATTGAGAGCATGCAGTTCCTTTGTGTTTCTGGCCTCCTGGTGACTGTATGTACAATCATCACTGTTCTTCCACCAGCTTCTGAAAACAATGTCAATGAGCCACAACATTAAAACAGGTGAAGTGAATCACATCAGAGTGCAATGTTCTGCTGGGAAACCTTGGGTCCGACATTAATGTGAATGTTACTTGAGCATGTACCACATGGGTAGATATCAGATGGTCCAGCAGGACAGTGCAAACCCCACCACACCACAAAAAGGGTCAGGGCAGATCCAGTCAGAAACCCCATTCCTGCAACCCACAGGACCAAAGAAACTGCCGCTAGCATCCCGGTGCCAGACACAACAGGAACCCTCCAGAGGACCCGGGTCCATGCCCTGATGGATCCGAACCGTAGGCCCAACACGACATTGAGCAGGTGGTTTTAATGTCAGTGTGTCTTTACCATTATTATATTTAGTAGGAGCCAATTAACAGGCAGTTGGCTAGCAGAGCTTTCTCAGCCGAAACAGCTGCTTTCTGTGACTGGAAGTCAAAACCAAAAGATGTGCCACTGAATGAATGAATACTCAGGGAGGACCAGCTTCTATGGGGTGTTTGGTGGGTTCCATGTAAAAGCTGTTTACAGGCTCTTCAAGACTTCCTCTATTCAACTTGTATTCAGTTCATATTTTTTTTCATAGCTCTATTTCACAACATAAGTCACGTCAGGACACTGGACATAAGGTCAGAACCTGACAGCATTACATTAGAGAGGAAGCCCTTCTCCTTACAAAAGCAGCTGAGACAGTTCCAGACATCAGAGAATCAAGTCCAGGATCATTCAAGCTATTGCATCTTCCCTCCATAGGATGAACCACATTATTTCACTGGGCTGAAATTACATTTCCAGAGCTTACTGGTCTGCCTGATTGACAGTGGGAACGATCAGGAGGTAGAATCTCCCACTGGAAAGATTCTAATCACGGACTGTGGTCGGCGTTCGTTTTGCATTTGAACTTTTCATCAAAGGCCTGTGATTTAACTTTCTGGACAAAGCACACGGGCAGCTCTTCCAGCGAAGCAAGATGTGACACGGTGACTCATTGGGTCCAGCGTTTGTTTGAAGCTTTGCTGGCAGCACGAGGCTCCGCTGTGATGACAGCAAAATGCCATCGAGTCATCTGAAAAAAGCGCTTCGCTGCCGATTACGGTGTTTCTTCACACGAAAAAAGGCGTTTTATTGGAGCGCAGACCACCTCATAGATTCATGTAGAACAAATCTTTCAGGGGAAACAGTGAAGAAACAAAAGTGAGTTTGTGTTAATCTTTCCTTATATTGTAAAGCAGCGGCTCCCTGAGTGGGTGTTTGGGAGGCACAGGATGATCTCCACAAATCAAAGGAAATATAAAAACTATTTTAAACGACATTTTCTCACCACAATTGTTCCAAAATGTAAAAATTCACAAGTGAGTTCACTGCTTTACTCACGACTACAGTTTATACATGGACATGACTTTGGCTGGTGTCGTCTGCAACCAGCCTACATTAGATTATTATAAACCACCTCTGGCACCGCTATGTCAAGGAGCTGAAAGGTTTGGGATTGGTTCTCCTAAAAGTCTTTTTCTAATGCACCAAAATCCAATTATGACCTCAAACAGTCAAGAAATATCAGTGGGTTGTTTCCATCGGCCTGAAAGGATCAACTCATCGCATTAAATCATGTGTGTTGGAAGAACACAGGAAATAAATCTCTCCGGTGATGTTTATTCATGCAGTCAGGTTCGGTGATGACGCTCAAAGTTCATTTGTGCCGTTGAAATCAGCAAATGAGAAAACAATCTCGCCACAAGGTCCCTCCAGTTGCTGCTATTTGGATTTCCATCGTATCTTCAGATCAGCGACTTCGTCAGCACATGGAGTCGGCCCAGCTGTCATAGAGTCGCTGAGCGCTTTCCATCTGTTGATGAGGACGTGATGCAAACTCCAGAAGGTTTTATTATTATTATTTTTTTATTTTTCCAGGTCATGATTTATGATGACAAAGACATTTATTCAGGGACGAATGAAGGCCTCTTTATTGTATTTACAGCATTAATAAGTAAAATAATGCAGCTTTAAACGATGAGACGGTTCCTCTGAGAACCTCTGACAGAGCTGTGTGGATGATCCAGAGGAACAATTGTACTTTTTGTAGAAAGAAATAGTCCTGATCCGTACTGAAGGGTTCGTTTTCAACCAAAACCAACACCTCGCTTCATTCTACTGGGGTGAGAGCAAAGCACCAGCGGCTTCATACAACCAGACACGAGTGAAATAATGTTTGATTTGGTTTGGTTGAGGGACATCATCGAGGCTACAAGAGGTTTTTCGCTACTTTGGCCACGAGTTTAATTGGTTATTTATCCGTTTGCTGTGCAGCCTCTCTCCGTCTACCGCCTCTCCACTCCAGTGGTGTGTGGACGGCGCCGGATGAACAAGCTGTTAATGAGCTTGTGAGAACTGTGATTTGAGTCTTGGCCAAATATGCGATCAGGCGGATTGAGAGTCCAGAAGACTCATCAGATGTGGACTCGGAGGATGGGGAGCGTGTGAAGTGTCGCGGTGGCGTCGGGCCAAGAGCAGAGAGCGAGGAGGCAGAAGATGGAAATATACAGAAACTGCTGACAGCAGAGCTCAAGTGAGAAATTGGAGAATTTGGCCGGATGGTTCGTACTAAAACACAACCTTTAAAAACAAAGTCTCTGCCGCAAAATTGGGGGAGTTGGGATTGAAAGACGTGCGTTACGACGAGGGGTTATCAAGACAAAGCTATCGAGTGGGATTAAACAAACTGCAGGACTGAACGCTTGAGGTTTGATTCTGAAGCTTGACCCAGACCTGGATGATCACAGGACCTCAGTGCCTCTGCTGCATTCACTTCTATCAGTCTTTGCTTTATTCTTGTCCAATTAAGAGTCCAAATATACTCAAAACCTAAAGATTTAGACTTTTATAAAATCACATTTGCAGTTTTGAGTAAAACATAATGAAGCACTTTCCTTAAATCCCAGTGTTGAGGATGCAGATGTCTTAACAGAAACCAGTCCTTCCAGTGGCTATACTGGCTTTACACTAAAAGACCCACGACCTGCACACTCACATTCAAAACTGCAGCCAAGTTAGAATCACCAGTTAACCCGTCTCTGAGCTGAGGGAGGAAGGTGGAGCACCTGCAAAGAAGTAGAGCATGCAAACTCCACACTGCCTTATAATGACTCCTTGCAGGTCCTGCTCCACGGAGCTCACCATGTTTGCACCGCCAAGCCTCTGTAGGAGCCCAGATCAGCCATCACGGGTTCTTCTGCACTCTTTCAAAGTGAGACCAGTGATGTTCAGATGGTTGTAATCTGCAGCTTCACCACTAGATGCCACTAAATCCCAAACGCTGCACTTTAAACATTTCACACACTACCTTCATCCATCCATCATCTCTACACCTTAATCCTCACCAGGGTGGTGGTGGGCGGAGTCTATCCCAGCTGACTCAGGCTGAAGACAGGTTCACCTGGACAGGTAACCAGTCTATCACAGGGCTACACTTAGAGACAGACAACCAAGCACACTCACATTCACACCTACGGACAATTTACAATCACCAATTAACCTCAGCATGTTTGTGGACTGTGGGAGGAAGCCGGAGAACCCGGAGAGAACCCACGCTGCACGGGGAGAACATGGAGACTCCACGCAGAAAGATCCCGGGTGTCCTCACCGGGATGCGAACCTGCGACTTTCTGGCTGCGAGGCAACGATGCTAACCGCCGAGACACCTTGCATGTCATATTTATCAATTCCATCTGTTGTTTTTAACGTAGGGGAAAAAGGCATTTGCTGTATTTTGTGTTGACAATAAAGTGGCCCATAAATGTAACCCTATGACAATAAAAATGTATAATTTTAATTCCATCTGCATGCTCAGTTTACAGCATATTTCTGCTTCATGTAACGTGTTTGACCAAAATACCTGCAAATCTGATGCCAGCAGCTTCAGCTCAGCCTTTTGTTTACTTCTAATCAGCAGACAATGTGATGGTGTGAGAGATACCATCACCAGATAAGGATCAGCATGTATACATGGTGCCTTCACGCAGCCCCACAGAGCTGCTGGCGAGAATGAAATAGTCGTTTTGGTTCCAGTAATCAGGAATTTACAATCAAGCTCAGACTGAAATCGATTAATTCAGTAAGTAACGTGGAACATAAACGCTTCATCGCAGAACGTCACCGAAGCAGCGACACACTCAGAGCAAAAAGGCGTACCAGAGACCTCTTTATTGGATTTATTAAGTTGTATTCAGACACTCAAAACTGACCAGCCCATCACTAGTAATGCTGTTTTACACCATTAAAATTCATTGAGCTGTAAGAAGAGACCACCAGTTAGGTTAATTATGCTACCTGCTTATAGCCGTAGGTTAGCAAGTCCAATACAGTCCGTCATATAAAATCGAAGGGCAGTCATCAATAATTAAAACATGATCAACACTGTGCAATGCAATAAAAGTTCCTTTCAAACACGACTATGGACCATTTCTGAGAAAAGTAACAAGACACCAGAGAGGGTTTTTTGTTAATAACACTACATATACCTAAAAGACCACCACTGCTTAACATTTGACCAGTTTGTGACAAGGTCTAGAATGAAAATCAAAAATAAAATAAAATAAAATAATAAAAATAAAAAAAAAAGCAGACCCTATGTTGAACTGTACAATTGTTCGGAATCTCTAGATAAATTTCCTGGTGAGCTCGTGAGCTCTGCAAGCTGTACTAAAGGAAGAAGAAGAAGAAGAACAAGAAGAAGAAGAAGAAGACGACATTGCGACATTGCACCCTAGAACAACATTAGAGTATATTTTCTTTTTTTTTTTCCCACAGACTTGTGACAATGGCTAGTAGTCCAATTTTCTGTTTGTGTGCTGTCTGGACACTATTCTAAGAACAACCCAGCCCTCCTCATCACCGGTCGACTGCTGGCCTGAAGGGAAACAGCAGGTCAACAGTTTAACACACAACTATGTTGGAGTCTTTGCAAGAGCAGGACCTTCTACAGTCTTCTGGTTTTCTTTTCCTGCGATGACACTGCAACTCGAGAGCATTCTTTAAATAGCCGAGCCAAATTTTAAAAAATCCTGTCCTAGCAGCCTTACGTGGGCCTGAAGGTGCTGCTTCCTCATGTTCCTCAACGTTTTCCAGACTTTGCCGTGCAGCACGGCGGCGTCACGCAGATGGCTGCACATGACGGGGAGCCAGATGTGTTTCAAGGTTGTTTTTCTTCTATACTCTATAAAACTGGACAGTACCAAATTTATTTTCTACACTTTTCCATCAGGAGCCTTGGATGAACACGTCTTCTTGTGTAACAGATGTGAGGAGGGAGGGAGGGATGGAGGGGATCTTCGTCCACACGGAAACCCTTTCCTGGCTCCGTCTTCGCACACCAGCAGCTCACAGCAAAGAGAAGTCCGGCATCTCGAGATGGGAACAATTTGGTGTTTTCTTCTTATTGTGAGCGAAATGCAACCCGACGACTAACAGAGGCGACGTCCAGTCAACCCTGCCCAGCGACAAACGAGGCTACACCTTCTCGTCAGCAAACCACTTTTTTTCCACACAAAACACAATCACACGTTCACGGGGTTTCTCGCTCGCTCTTCTTTCTTAGATCGGGGTTAGTCTTCCAACTGAATAAGAGATAAAAATGTGTGTTTTTTGTTTAGGCGTTGTAGTGATACATGCATCCATTATACTGATATACACTTCTTAAAAAAAGTTTTTAAAAAAAAAAAAAAAAAAAAAAAAAAGAACATCAACAAAAAAGGTATTAGAAATGCAGCTATACAGAGTCTTTAGCTATTCCAGGGGAGGGAGGTGGAAGGTCGGGGCTGACGTCAGGAGGCCGAGGAGCCCGACGTCCACATGTTGTTCAGTTGAGAGAGAGAGGGGGGAGCAGAGGAGGGCGGGAGGTGTGTGTGGGGAGGATGAGCAGGAAGAGCTGGGTTAGTTACTGCAGCAGGGGCGGCTGGTGGGCTGAGCCGTCTCTGTCAGGTCCACGCCCCGGTTCCGTCCGCTGCTGGCGCCGGCAGCTTGAGGCTCGTTCTTGGGTAGCTTCTTTGCTGCAGCGACAAGGAGACGGAATCAGGAGCGAGTCACGAGAAAGATTAGATGATTACACCGAGGTTCATTTAAAAGTAAAGCCGATGTTTGACTCAGAAAAATGTTCTTTATGACACGAAAAACAAGCAAATATCTCATCCTAAACACAACACCTCTAAATGCTGCCATAACGTGACTAAAAATAAGGATTTCCAGCTAAGTGTGAAACGGAGTTATATCTCAAAACGCTTACATGAATCCTTGTAATCTTATTTCAAGTACACAACATTCTTAAATCCAGAGAAGTGCTGCTAGAATACAACTCACAATAAGTCAAATATATATCTAATGGAGAAGTTGAAAGTTATTGAAGCAAAAATCTATTTTTGAGTCAAAAAAATACACATTTTTTAGCATTTGTGGCTTAGTCCAAGACATGGAGCTTGAAAATACTGGTAACATCCAGCTTAAAATAACCTGTTAATGTTAAGATCTCAATATTCTAAATATCACATCTTTTATCAAGAATTCTTACCAGTTGTCACTTGTTCTATTGGCAGAGTTTTTCACTTATTTCAAGGTAAAAGAACCTTGAAGTAAGTCTTGTTTTCTTGTTTTGGGATCCTGGTCCCAGTCAGCCAACAGAACAGAAGTTATTTTGTCCTCTGAACTCATCCAGACCCCCAAAATGTGCAAAAAAATCTATGACACACCCTCAATCCCTGACGTATACCTACAGAAATACACCACTGAGTCAGACACCTTCTCTGAAGCTGCTCTGAGCTACGATGGCGGTCAACGTGTCTGAGGTTCTGAGGTGAAGTCTGGGTTTAAACGCACTTTTTCTTAATTATGACGAGAATTTATGTAAGCTGAAGCAGCGTTAGAAGTTGCTCTGTGGATATACGAGGATGTCTGAGGTATAATTTATGATAACTAATAAATCCGTCAGCTGGCGGAGGTGTTTGATACCCAAATAAATCTGATGATAATGTATGTGTGAGAGAAGGGATGAAACTAAGAACGGTTTGGAGTCTAGATTTATTATCTTATAGCTATTTTCTCAAATACTCATCAATAATTAATTATTTTTCATTGAATGTTGAATTAAAGTTTCTCAAAGCCAGAAGTCATTTAATTTGATAATTTTAAATAAAAATCCAGCATTTTAAACCCCAGAGATAGAGGCAGTTGTTTTATATACGACTATAAAACATCTAATCTTCAAATTCTTTCGGCTGGAAGCAACAACTTTTACCTAAAACATGACAAACAATTCAAACGTGACTGCAGGTTAATGTTTTTGTTGATTAACTGACAAATCAGTGCAGCCCATCTAGCTGCCAATCAAACCAACACAGTCATGGCCAATCAGACAGGAGTGAGAACACCTGTGCAGGTGGACTGAAGTCACATCTAGAGACCAAACACAGGCAGCCTCAGCGTGAAAGGCCTCCATGGACGCTTGACCGGGTTGAGTTCTGGGGAATCTGGTGGCCGAGTCAACACCTTGAGCTGTTTATTATGTTCCTTAAACCGTTGCTCAGGAATATTTCCAGTGACACACGGAGCGTCGTCACGCTAGAAGTGGTCACCGGCATCAGGGAACGCCGCAGCCATCACGGGGTGAAGGTGGTCTGGAGCATGTTCAGGTAAGAGCTGCTGGACTCCTCACTGCTCACCTGTTGTCTCGTGTATAGCTGCCACTGTAACACGTCTGAGCTATTCTCTTCACCTGTCAGCGGTTTTAATGTGGCCACTACAGACTACAAAAGCTTAAAACAAACCCGCTAGCGCTCTCTGGTGGACAAACTGTGCATTGGCCACACTGTTCAAACCTCAAACTACATTCTACAGTGAGAGCCAACACGATACACTTAAAAAAATCTGCTCGATTACGTTAAAGAGCCTAAAATATTCGCACCAAATATAGCTAAAGCTTTCAGAAGCTGCAGCTCTGTGTCCTTAAAGGGACCTGAAGCCTCCTCCTAAATCAGACGGTCTCACTTCACCGCATTCAGACGAGTGCAGCTCAAATGCAGCATTATGAAGCGTTATGATCACCTGGAGGCAGTAAGCGCTGGTGATAAAGCCGGACAACGCGTAGGAGCTCGGCCGTAAACACAGAGAACTTTTAGCAGCTGCTAACAAAACACACAGTTGGTCTTAAACCTGCTGTTAATTAGTCTCACTCTGCAGTGATTTTTCATTGATCCGGTTCATCAGCGACAGATAATCATCTGGATATAAATACTTGTGTGTTATTACCCAAGTTAATGGGCTGAGGAGAAGTAACTGCCCTGCACTGCATTACTGTTTATACAGACTTGGAGGGAGGTGCTGCCTGATGTGGGACACAGCAGGGGATCGCACGACGTCACTTCCAGCACATCAGATATTATCATACGATGCACACAGTGGGTGAATCATACGATAACAAGGCAGGTGCTCATCTCCTACTGTTGCTCAACAGAGAACATGAACCAGCCGAGTGAGTCAGGGCTACTGCAACACAGCTACTGACGACCTCCGCTTAGAAGGTCACACGTAAAACATCTCACATCGTATTCTTACAACACTACAAGTTTTATAATGGAGACACTTACCGATGGCCATGAAAATCTCGTTCACGTTCATAGAGGTCTTTGCTGACGTTTCCATGAAGAGCAAGCTGTTGTCGTCTGCGTACGACTGTGCATCCTATGGAAGTTCAAACAACATCAGGAAATTATGAGTTGAAATGGGTCCAAGTGCTTCACAGTTTGAATGGACCAAAAAAATAAAAAAATCTAAACCAGAGGAAGCGAACTAATCTCATTCCAAGCCGTCTACAGGATGCTTCCTGCCCAATTATTAAAAATCACCCAAAGGATCGGTCTCTTTGATGTTTTATGTTCGCTTCAACATACAACAAAATTAATTCTGTGGTTTTGTTCACATCCTTAAGAAGGTTTTAAGAAAACCAACCTGGAAGTCCAGTGCTCTCTTGTTTGCGAGATCGGCCTTGTTCCCAGCCAGGGCTATTACAATATTTGGACTGGCTTGTCTCTGAAGCTCTTTAACCCAGTTCTTCGCCCGTACAAATGACTCCTGGCAAACAGAACAGGGAGGGGGAGACCCGGTTAGTAAAAATAACAATAAGAGCCATGTGATGGAAAGACGAGGTTAACAGACTGAACTTCCTGTGATGTTTGGCTAATCTTTTCATGGAGACCCAGAGAAGAGAGAATTATTAAAACGATGCTTCTGATGAAATATCAGATGAATAAAAATGTTCAGTGAAGGCAGCAGGGATGTAGTTTACTGAGTTAAACAGTGCACAAAACATAAACATGTGAACTAGCCGCCTGGTCTTTATTCAGGGCTTTAAAGTATTTAGATTACTCTTCATATCTCTAAAAGCGTCAGAAGGGACTTCATACCTTTTTAAATTTCCGCTGGCTTTGTCACAGATATGATCCAATAGCAATGCTGACATTAGATTCTGCTCTACTGCGTCTCCTCGTCCTGCGTGACTCACTTTTATTAGCTTCTGATATCACTGACACAGAAGGGCACACACACATCTGCTCACTAACATGACAAATAGAACACACTCTCCTGGTGTCCACTTCACAGTCGTGCACAGAGAAAGTCTATATTTCCGGTAAATGGGATCCAACAAAATCCTCTGCTGTCTTACTCTGACTGTTTGTAGATGCAGGCGGTATTTGTGAAACAAAAGGCGGTGAAATGTGGACGCTAAGTTTAAAATACAGACTATGTGGAGGTTCCAAATCCAAAATGTTCTCTTTGTGATCAAAAGTCATTATAGGTGTTCTGACGTGGAACTGACGTAAATATTACACATGTGGGCTGACTGAGGAGCGGATGTGGACAGGATCTTTACTGGTCAAACCTGCAGCACGGCGTTGGGTTGTGGCCCAACAAGAGAGGGAACTTTCACTTTAGAATTGTGGTCTTGAGTTTTTACCGTAAACGTCACTGAGTTTGTGTACTATAGTTAACAGCGACAGGCTCCAGGAGACTCTGTACAGAATCAAGTTACTAAGCAACCATCAGCTGATGCTGGCAAAACACGGGGTTTACTATAAAGTAGTCATTTATGATCTACTGGTTAAACAAAAAAGAAAAAAACAAAATTAAATGACAATGAGGCTGCTCACCAGTTTTCCTGATGATAATGGCGGCGTCGTGATGCAGCAGCCGCTCAACACACACATTTAGTGTCGCCATGACGTTACATGCACCTGTTTCTAGATGTAATTTTGACACTTTATGTACATACGTGCATACATTTTTAAAATCCATCTTTCTCACAGTCTCATTTTGTACACTTGGTACTATTTATTTATCTTATTTTTGTTTTATATTTTCATATTTTATGTGTACCTTCAATGTCTTGTGGGGTTGTCTGTGTTTTTGTCTTTGATTTGAGCTGCTATAACGAGTAATTTCCTGTAAAAGGACCAATGAAGTAATTATCTATCTATCAGTATTCATGAAAGACTCTGAAAAGCAGATCGTGTTCAGTATATAAAATACGTCGAGGTTAAAGATCCTCTTTGTATTAAAACCACGTTTGAGTGTCTTGATGTGCGACCTTTGGGTCAATGACAAAACATAAGCTCTGTTAGCATTGTCTACAAAACACTGAGCTGTCGAGCGATGATTCGTCTGTTAATGTGTCAAGATACCAAAATAAGTTTCTGTTTTTAGCTCCAGCGCTGCTAAGAACTTTCAAGACGGAAACCCCCTCTGCTTCCTTGTCTCTGACAGCGACACGCTGCAGCAACAGCGCAGGTAAGTGACGACCACAACACAGACGACCTGGTACCTCACGCACCTCATTTGTTATGTCATAGACCACAATGGCTGCCTGGGCACCTCTGTAGTACATGGGAGCCAGACTGTGGTAGCGCTCCTGACCAGCTGTGTCCCAGATTTCAAACTTGACTGTTGTGTCGTCCAAACATACCGTCTGAGTCAAGAAGGCAGCTGCAGGGGCACAAAGCAGAGAAACCAATCACAACGGAGCCTTCATCTACTGAGCATGTTTCAGTGAAGGTGACTCACAGGTGGATTCTCAGGTCGACTTATCTGGCAAATGAGGCATTTGTAATATCAAATGTGTTTCATACTAAACACTCAAAAACCTGGATTGATGCTGAATCAGTAAGTGAGGAGGGATTCACTCAGATACAGGCCTTAACCCATTTATTTATCATGAGGAGCCTTGTTGACAGCAATGCTTTGTTGTTTAGGTAAATTATAACTTCTCGGTGTAGCTCTGCCTTGCTCTTGGCCTTATTATCAGGTGTGAACAGATGAAGTTTTACAAATCTTTCTACTTGGCCCGAGGTGGCTGAGAAAATAGCTCTGTAATGGAATGGATGGAGTCTGATTTGAACATTCAATTCCCAGGAAGGAGAACATTTGGCACAGGGTGATAAAATAGATGATAGCTGACTGCTTTAAGCTCACGAAAGCTGCTGCCGGACATACCAGGAACTAGAAGTGAATGTCCTGGAATTTACCTAATTACCCCCACAGGTCTCTGTTCCTATCAGACGCTGTGGGACGTACAACTCCACGTCTTCAGTTGTGCACCGAAACCTCATCTCTCTATTTCCCTTCCTCTCAGATGAATTTTATACCTTTTGCACGGTTTCCCTCGTAGTATTTCCTATATTCCAACATCACAAGTGCCAATTTTACTGTCACATTTGTAATCTATTTACTGTCGGGGGGGATTATGACTCCTGTGACAGTTTATTTATTTGTACCCTTATAATGGTGCTTTAGAAATTCAGTGCTTATTCCACTGTGCTATACATAAATTAGAATTAAAGTATGTCAGTAACATCTATATTTCACAGGGAAAACAGCCACAGCACAGCCGTAGGAAGATACGTACCTCCGATTGTGCTCTCCTGGAATTCATGAAACTGACCCTTGACGAAACGAAGTACGAGACTTGACTTTCCCACTGCAGACTCTCCTAAAAGCACAAGTTTGAACTGGCAGATCTTGTTGCCTGCATTTGGCCCGTTGGGTCGTGTGGCTCCACCTCTACTTGCCATGTCACACTGTCTGGTCTCTTGGCCCGGATGCTGACGGACTGAGGAAAACCGTAGAAAACGCCTGAGCGGGAGAAACAAAACAAAGCAAACTGTCATTATCAGATAAAATTAATTGATTCACAAATCAAAGTCAGGATATAATTCGATATGAAACAAAAATGTACAGGTTTGCTGAGGCCTGTTTTTCTCATAAAGAATGTAGCTTTGAGTTTATGACCCAATTGTGATATGAGCAGCTCCAAAACATTTAAAGATTAAATTTATCAAGGTGTGATACATGCATGATGTTGGAGTTGTAACTACTGATAAACAGATGTGTGTGCTGTTAACTCCAGACTATTCCTCTGTAGTCCAAGGTGTTTGCTCAGAGTGACTCATTGGATTTGTTGGATTTCTCTCTATATTATACTACTGCACAGTTGGATTGTGAAACGACGCTGTACAGCGAGAACTGAAATGAATTCTGGGTCTAAACCAGCTATGAAAAGTTAAGAAGTCTCCAAAAAAACAAAAAATGTTTCGCACATTCTTTGGAAACTTCTTAGGATTGATCCTTTTTAAGAAAGTTTTTAATTGTTCTAACAATATTTTTCTCAAAAACAATTCCCCGTAGTTTGTCACACATCAGGTCAACCAGAGCTTCACATCACCAGCTATACTTTTTTCCGTCTCTAAACAATAGTTGGTTTCTTGCCACAGCGACTAACTGCGATAACAGGTTTGGCAAAAACGTGCTGGAGTTTGGCAAACAGTGAGAGTCCTTCTTCCACCTGACATTAAGCCTTTTATTTTAGTAACCGACGTGGCACAAAGAGCATCAGAGCTTCTGCATCAGAAGGTCCAAAGTATCTGACCTGCATCAGTTCAACTGGAACCACAAATGACAGTAAACCAGCTGGTGTGGCTGCAAAAAAATCTCAACAACAACCCACTTGCAACTTGTGTGGGAGGTTCCAAGTTATGCTAAGCAGACTGTTACAAAGGGGATTATGACACGAGTCTGGGCACATATGTGGGAAAACAGTTCAGGGTTAAGTTACAGGTACTGTTTCCTGTGAATGCGTCTGTAGTTTAAAGGTAAATAACATCAGCAACCATATTAAACGGACAATAACAACAAGAGATTGTCTCTGTAACTTGGACATTCCTCAGTGGGCCCGACCAAGTCAACACAGCGTATTATTCCAAAAATAATTGCCGTCAACTTCGTCGAAATCGCGTTACGACACACAGATAACCACAAATAACCTGTTATGCTGTTGCTGACTAGCTCGAATTAGCAGAGTAACAACTGCTAGCGTTAGCAACAGAGCTAGCTCGTAAGTTCAAAACGTCCAGCCCAAAACACACCTCTAACTGCAATAAAGCGTAACGTAGCCTTTGTAACGTTAATTTCAATCTGGATAGTGTCGTACACACCAAGCTTACACACATTATACGTGACATTTATGTAACGTTTGAGAAAACTCTGATGATGCAGGTTTGGGTGTGTACAGCTAGTGACAGCTTGCTAACGTTAGCTACATGACGGCGAATTAGCGAGCTGCCTTATCAATAAGTGGTCTAAACGGCAGTGCAGATGTTTGTTGTGATAAAAGTGGATCACCGTCGGCGTGATGGTGATCTGAACGTCCGCATTTACCAGCCTTACAAGGTTAACTTATTATGCTAACTAGCACGGCCCTTCCAGTGTCGGCTAGCAGACACTGGGCTGGCTAACACAGTGAGCAAATGTTGTTTAGCTGCGGCCGCATCGGGAGGAGCCCTCCGGATAGCCATTAGCTAGCTAGCTACGGCTAATATTAGCTACTCACCTACCAAAAAGAGGAACCTAGTTATATGAATAGTGCCTCCAGGACAGTATTTGCAGCACTTCAGAGTCTGTTCACAGTGTGTAGAGCGCCCAGCCAGCTACGGTAACGTTAGATTTCATAAGGCTCCGCGATCTCCCTCTCCCACTTCTTTCAACTTCCCTTTTCGCATTGTACGAAGGATGATGACAGATCGTATGACTGGAATTGACAATCCGCCTGCGTATCAGTGCCGCGGACCAATCATAGGTTAGGAGTTATTCCCAATTTACCGGAGTGTGCTTTTCCAAACAACTACAAGACACGATAACAAAAACTAACAAGACTGTCTGCAGGATATAGACAGGAAAAAAATGAATTTATTTAAAGGTCTACTGAGTTGAAAAGAAAAAAAAAACACAAAAAAGAAAAACAACACCGATTGACCGTCATTTTAAATAACGTAGCATATCACCCCATTAGTTGGCTCACATTTTATTTCTTTTAATTTATTTATTTTTATATATATATAACTGAAAAAGGATCTCCGGCCTGTGGCGGTAAGATCAGTCCAACTGATGAGTGGTGTTGCTAAGCAACAGAACTCAAACGGGCTCAGCGTCGGACCGTTTAGGAATAAAACTTGTTTAACGCTAAAACTTTCCTCACAAACTATTAGAAGGTATAAGTAGTTTGTCTTTGTTCCTCCTGCGTGTGAATAAAGATGAATATAACTGGTGGAAATACTTTTTCGGAACAAGTAAAAGAAAGAAGCCTGAACATACCGAAGGTGAGTCAAAGCTAGCTAGCATGCTAACACTGCTGCTGTCTCCATCAGGCAGTTTGTCTTCACGAATATTTTATACTTAATGCTGTATTTTTTCTCTTCTTTTTTTTACACCAGGCTGGGAAACTCATACCTGAAGGAAACAGGGCTGAGTCCTGTTTAAAAGAAGTGACAAGTGTAAGTCTGTTTGTTTTCTGTGTATGAGCATAGATAGAGGGTTTATTTGCTCTGCAAAATAGGTTTAGATTTAGACTTGATTGTCCCTGTGGGGAAATCCTTTTCCACAGCACCACTCCACTTCATTTACATTAACAGGAAATAACAGGACACACATTCTACAAAACACTGTTCACATATAAACGTGGTTTTCACTCTGTCCACATCACCATGGCCTTTTGTGTGTGTTGCAGTAATGGATGGCGTCAGGCTTTTGCCTCGTCGTGCTCGACTACATCTTAGTGTGAGCGATTTTTCTGATAGACATTGCGATTTGTGATATAGTTTTTATGCCCTGCTTCATTTCAATATTCACTATGTAATATACTTTAAACTTATAATGGAGTCTTACCACATGAAACATCATCATCGAGATGGTGGAGACCTATAGATACCTGGGTGTCCACCTCAACAACAAACTGGACTGGTCCAACAGCACAGAGGTCCTGTACAAGGAGGGCCAAAGTCGTCTCCACCTGCTGAGGACACTGAGGTCCTTTGGAGTGGGCAGGACTCTGCTCAGGACATCCTGTGACACCGTGGTGGCGTCTGCTGGTTACTATGCAGTGGTCTGCTGGGGAGGAGGGAGCACAAACAGGGACAGGAAGAGACTGAACAGACTGGTGAGGAGGTCCGGTTCTGTCCTGGACTGCTCCCTGGACTCCATAGAGGAGGTGGGTAAGAGGAGGATGTGAGCTTTGCATCATGGACAACCCCTCTCACCCGCTGAATGCGACTGTGGAGGCTTTAAGCAGCTCCTTCAGCAGCAGACTGAGACATCCAGCCTGCAAGAAGGAGGTACCGCAGGTCGTTCCTACCGACTGCAATACGACTGAACAGCATCAGCATCACTGGCTGGTGTTAAACCAAATGAACAAAATTAACAGTTTATGGTCATCATTCACTTTTGCACTGCAAAATTGCACAATCTTGTACTTTCTTTCTATATTTCTGGATGCTGCTGTGGTGTGTAAATTTCTCCAGATGAGGGATTGATAAAAATTATTCTGTTCTACCACCCTGTGACTGTAACACATGGAGGAATGTGAGTTTGAATGAGTGAAACCATCGTCATATCAGTTCAAACCCTGGACCAGATTTGCTGCGTAACACGTATCCTTAACTGCAGAATTTGAGATTTACAAATTGCATTGTTTGAAACCGAAAAATAGTTCAGCCATGATACATAGCACAAACAAGTAATACGTCTATTAACAGCTTGACAAGAAATACTTTTTTTTTTTTACAGGGACAGTTAATTTCATGCTTCACACACCGGAGACAAAGATGTGGATTTACTACAACACACCACAGATTTGACAGTAAAGAATGCTGAGATCTTTGTGTTCCTACATGTACAATATCAGTTCCAGTTATCTCCGTACAGTCTGTGGTTGTCTGTGAGATTTTAGGAAAAACTTTCTGGCGGCTTCAAGGTTTTCGTGTTCTCTCGTATCAAAATCTTTTCAGCCCTCGACCCCACCGGTGGTAAGAAAATTCCGCCAGAGCAACCAACCCGCCCCAGGAGCCATCAGGGTGCACCGAGGGAGGGCAGATGACCCAGATGTTGCCAGCGCTCTCGTTCACGGCGTTAGCACCAAACCATCCCTCACTGTGAGTACCACATAAGCACCTGCCTCACTGAAGGGTTAAAGGGGCAATAAGGGAAGGCTAAATCTGGTGGGTTGATATATTTTTAGATCAGTGCCGGTCAATAATTGATCGCTCTGCTTCGTGTTGAGATTTATGGGTCACAAAACTTTAGATTTTGGAGCGAAACTTCTTTGCCTTTTTGACATGTGAAGATGTTGCTGGTGGTCCACCGCCACACAATGATGTGTTCTGATCAGGTTTCTGGGTTTTCCTGTCTCTAAATGGGTCCTTGGGTGGCGACTACATACGACGGTAAACACGATCAATCCATTTACAGGAAAGGCAATGAGAGTGGGTTGCCTTGTGACAGAAACGCATGCATTTTCTAAACATTTGATAAACAAATAGGCCTGTTTTTCTTGAGTAAATGAACCCCAATTAAAAAAAACTGGTTAAAAATATCTTTGTTTTTACTCTCAATTCTCATCGTTTTGGCACTGGTGATGGCGCCGACTAAACTCTCTTTGCCTGAAGCCTCGTTTTGGGGTGCCAAAAATTCATGTATGCAGGAAAAAGCTTGGGGTTACTTCTCTTGATTGTTTGAGCTTCACTCTTTAGAATAATGTATGCTCAGAGTTTGACACTAGAAGGTAATTTTCACATTCATTTGCTGAAGGCAGAAGGTTTCTCTGTACTCACTTCAGTCCCGTCCAAGTTGAAGGTGTGTACCTGTCATCATAATCCGTGAATCGCCAATAGTTTGGAAGCCACTCCTGGTCCAATAGGCAAAGGAGATGTGGTTGCCTAAAGCCTGCAGCGCATATAAAATGAGAGATGTCTCAGTCATGTAGGAGACTTTTTGTGTTCTATGCAAACTTTTAAAAAGCAAAACAACATTGCATATTCACACATTTTAGGTTTAAGATAGAAAGTACATGTGTTGTTTTAAGAATTTCCAACAAGAAAACTGAATTTAATTTATAGAAAAAACATCTTAAATACAGCATTTCAAATATATGGCCTACCATGTCTGACAGGTGTCTTTATTTGGTTCTTTCATAATAACCAATTACTGATATAGCAAATTTTTTAATTAAAAAAAAAAGGGGAGAAAAAATGGTTTTGTTTGCGAGTAGCACAGATATGTTAATACGCTAAGCATCCATCGATGCTGCACAGAACATGGATATAAGTTCTTTGCTTTCTCTACTTGTTTCCAACAGAGTGAAAACCTGCTAAATCCTCCCAAAAAGACTTTGTTCCAACAGAAGTTGCAAGAACTCAGTGACTCTGTGTACGCCTCAAGCCGGAAAGCACCGCTCGGCCGGTCACATGACCAACACGCTGATCTTCCCCCCTGGTATAACGACAAAACTACATTTGGTGTGAAAACACATAAAGGTATTTATAACATCAAATAATGTGATGGCTAATACAATAAAAAAAAAAGAGGTTTAAGTCTGGTGAAAGACAAATGCTGTGATGTAGAATGCAAATATTTGTTTAGTCTCGTTAAAGTAGGAGACATTCTGCTGAAACGATGGGCCTCCTCTCTTCTGAATGTCTCTCATTCCTTTTATCCAGGGTTGAATGCATCTGAGCTTATTAACCCTTCACACACAGCCGGGGAGATAGAGAGGGACGCTCAGGAGAGCCATGAAGCATACGTTCGGAGCCATAATGCCTACTTTGTTGGTAAGAAGACAGGAAGAATTCATACTATGCGTCAGCCCTTCACTGTCGGTTAAGCGTTATTTCTTATTTTGAAATGTCATGTCTGCCTTTCCCTGCAATATGATTACCCGACTTCACTTCAGGTGAACGGATTGATAGGAAGTATGACAGTAGTCACTACAGTAAAGACAGCCGGTTCGGTGTCCCCACACCTCACTGCAACGACGGACGTAATGTCTCCAGAACGCTCCACTGGCTGGAGGAACCACAGAAGTAAGAGCTGACATGGAAAGGGCAAAAATCTAGTTGTTTTTTTTGTGGATTTCCTTAACACTACACATCAATGCAGTATGTATCTGTTCTAAACAATAGAAATGTACTCGAAGCTCTGCTCGTTATTTTTGCGACAGGTTTTACAATCCGACGCCTGTTTGGAAGAGATCCGGGACCAGCGACAAGATGGCAGCACAGATCGGCAAAGCCAATAACAAGTACGTTTTTGTCACTTCTTCAAACCAGTTCTTTGATGTCTGACTAACTTTCTAACACATTTTAATTCATTTTATCATGAAACCAATCTTTGCAGGAGAGGAAGCACCTTGCATGTTCCACCTGATCACACTTTTGGAATTCTCCTGCCGCAAGATGGATTTGGTAGAGTTTATGTACAGATGTTTCTTCATGTTATACACTGGAATATGTAGGATATGGTAGCTTTGATGTTCACATAACAATCGGCCTGCTTCCTCCAAAGGTCTGGGAGATATACTCCACTCCACAGAGCCAGGCGAGTTCGTGAGAGGCCGAGACAGACAGCGCAGCCTGGTCAACGCAGTGATACACCACCTCAAGAGGGTCAACTTTCACAACTTCCCCTCCTTGCTGAAGGCGTTCAGGCATTATGATAAGGTACAAATGGAATCACTGCCGGCAGGTCCTTGTGCAGAGTAACACAGCATGTGCTTTTATGTCCAGGAAAACAGGAGAACACAACATTTATGGAAGCTGAGTGTTGTTGAGGCCCTGTCATATAAGTTAAAAATGTGTTTTATGAGTCAGATTTTCTGCAGTGAGGAAGGCCAGTTGCAGAGTTTAAGAAAAGGCTGAAGATATGATGGTCTTGTGTTAGGACCGGTGATAAAGTGATGATGCTTCTATAATTCCCCTTTTTGCAGTCCCAAGGTTGAACGCACATACTTTAATCGTCGAGCATTTGTGTGCATCTGTTTCATCTAAATTACTAGAAAGGAAAGGGAATGATTGACAAAGAGGACCTGCTGGCAGTGTGCCGTCAGTTCCAGCTGGATGTGAGTGGGCCGGTCCTGGATGACCTGATGGATTACTGTGATACAGACAAGGTCGGACATATCAACTTCCTGGAGTTTGCTAACTTTCTCAACTGGAAGGACAAGATGCCGATCAGCAGCCGAGAGCAAAAGATGCTGATGAACGGTCAGTAGATGGCATTGGACTCCATCGGTTACACGCTGGTTTTGTAGAAGCATGTTTGCTGATTTTCTGTGGTCAGTTCTCAGGTACTGAAGTACAAATGTAGTTAGACAGTTTATTTCATAGTATTTCACTACAACCCTGCAGTTGCACCAACTACACCAACATCTTACTTAGAAGTTTTCCAGTTGTGACTCACCTTGATGCAGAGGTTACATGTAGGGCCACACTTCTAGGAATGTTCTTTTGTTTTATTTTGTCTCTTGCAGAGTATCAGACCAGCACAGGTCCAGTCGACACAGACCTTAAAGTTTCGTCAGAACCGGCGCAGCCTCCTCCCTTGCAGGCCTTAATTAAGCCTGAGGACCTGGAGCCCGTTGAGCCAGGCAGCTCACTGAAGACCGTCAGGACGTTGAGGCGGCCGAAGGCAGACCCAGACCACTTCATGACCTCATCGTCCCTCATTGGGGCTGTCAGCGATGGCCCGGTTACATCGAGTAAGTCTGGTTGAGAGGTCTGTCATGACAAACGTGAGGGCCAAGTGACATCAAGTGGGATTCGTAGGTGGCAGCATCGCTCAGTTGGTACCAACATGAGCACCGTACAGGAGAGAGGGCAGACGGGTCATCCAAGGGTTAAATACCAGACGACATGCTGGTAAAACACAAGTACCACCTGCTGCCAGGAGCTACTGTCATTACCAAAAACAATGCACAGTACATGCAGACACTCCCTTTTCAATCACAAATCTCTGACACAGTCGTGACACAATTTAAAACAATTTATTAATTCATTTAGAACTATGGCTTAGTTTCTACTGAGAAGATGGTCTTTTGTCTCTGTAGTCTGGCCGAGAGGTCAAGGAAGGTGGTCGGCAAACACACTCAGCAGACTCGTATAAAAGAGGTGAAGGTCTTATTTTACAGTGCTTCTCCATTAGTATGAAACTTAAAGTGACAAAACAATACAAGAAAATAATTAATGAGGAAAAATAATTTCAAAACTCACTGATTGCTACTCAAAAAAAAAGTGCATTTCGGTAGCACGGCCTCAGCTCTCTATAGAGGGAACTCTCTATCCTTTATATATGATGCTCAATTCCAACCTTCACCACTTCAGCCCGACCATCAAACAACACGGGGACCTACTCTGTAACCCCGACACAAACAAAACCACAAACAACATCACTGTCCACACGACAAACTCGTTGGCGTTTCTAAATGTCTCCCTTACAGTTAAACATTTGAAGTCCCGACTAAATGATGCCTTTTAATACAAAAGAAACAGTCATCAAAAAAAAAACAAACCTCCACTTGGTCTGGCCCAGTGATGTCACTGTGACACGACCAATCCCAGAAATCCAGGAAGTGCTGGTCGGTTCCCTCCCCAAACACGAGTCCTGCATGGTGAGTCACAGCAAAGGAATTAGACAGAAATTAAACCACATATGACCTGTAGCTTTACAGAGTTTTATAGTAACTTAATAAAGGAAACTAGTTAATGACTGCGTGTTTAATCCCCCATATGATGGTTGTACACGAACAGAAGCAGGTGCTGCTGTGTTACGCTAGCATGGTTAAACTAAAGCAACATAAAGACAACAACACTGTCATGTGTTGAATGGAGGTGTTCAGGGACAAGGAGGCTTCTCACCTGCTTTGTCTCACAGTAAACTAAAAACACTGTTACCCCTAAATGTTTTTACACGTTTGAGGAGATGTTTGTCGACCAACACACTGAAGTTTTAATAAGCTGTTGTTTAACTTGTATAGTTTTCATTAACTTCCATCTTCTGCGTCCGTCTGGCCTCCCTTCTGATTGAATTTGAATTTGAATTTTTGAATTTGAAAATTTGAAAATTGAAAGATTGAATTTCCCTTCTGGGATGAATAAAGTATTTTTCATTCATTCATTTTCATTCTTTCATTTCATTCACACAGGTGGCCGCACCTACGGGATCCCGTCCGTGCGCTCGGACCTCCCAGCTCCACGCATCAAAAGAGTCAGCGACACGAATAACTACGGCGACGCGTCTACGGCTGCGAATCTTCTGTATCCATCGGTTCACGCTGTCCGAGGTGTTTATGAGGAACACTTCTTCTGTCCTCGCACCAAGCAGGAGGTACCTTCTACACAACATGACACCTGACTGGCTGCCTTTGGGAAATATTTCACATCACTGGCTGTTTCTGATGTGAAAGACTGGATTGTTATTACTGACCAAGTGGAGTTTTTTTGAAAACCAAATGAGACAGATGTTGATAAAATAGCAGTCTGTCAAAGGAGGGAAGCACAGGTGTTGCTAATAATCTTGTTCGAATCTGTTTTACTTAGATGTGCCGTTATTCAAGGCGAGACTCTGGATCTGTCACCTAAAATCAACTCGGCAATCTTTATTGTTTTAAAGCACATTTATGTTTGAACAATCACATTATCTGTCTGAGCCTTCAGTCTGCTTCTATTGCAGCAATGATTTGGACAACACAACAAGTCCAGATAGTCGACGGTCCTTCCTGCTCGGCCTTCTATCACATGCTCAACTTAACTCCTAAGACTCCACTGAAATTATCACTCAGGCTTTTTGTTTTTTAAATAATCGAGGCTGCTTGTGACAAAAATGGAAATCCAGTGTGAGACTTTGTTTTGTTCAATTGGATGTGCCTTCTGTGTGATCTCTGTCTATCTATCTCCTAATTGTTTCTATTTGTTGATTATGTGTTGTTTGAATTACCATTTACCAGCAGATGTTCATGTTTTGTTTTAGTTTTTTGTTTTTTTTCAACATTTATTCCAGGAAAAGTTAAATGAACTTTTCCATCAGCAGCCTATTTCAGATTCACTCAGTTCTGTGTTCATCAAAGTCATGATGCTGCTGCAGTGTCGGTTCACTGCATTAAAATAATAAACGAATGAACAAATAAGTCAGAAATCTGTCTCACTAATGACTGCTTTAAACCTCTTTGTGGCAGATTGCAGAGATCTTCAGGAACGTTGGTGTGGACATTTCCGAGGAGACGTTTGAGGAGGCCTGGAGGCTGGCGTCCACGAAGCGACCGAACGGGGAGGTTTGTGTCGAGGTCTTTCGTAACGTACTCGAGGAAATAAAAGGGATGTAATACAGATTTTGTACAGATTTTGCTCATCAGTTTTCCATCTGGCGATATATCTGGAGGCTGGTGGAAACTTTGCACCTCCAACATGTTTTAATTTGACGGGAGAGCGTTTTTACCAAATGAAGGAAAATGGATTCAACCCATGTAGGAGGAGTGAACATTCATCTGAGTAAACATTCATTATGAAGTTTTCACTTGACACCCATAATGCAACACTACTTTTTTTTTTTTTTTCCAGGCACCTCTTCGTCAGGTAAAGCCTTTTGAACAAAAAAAACAAAAAGTAAATCACAAGCTGTTTGTATTTTGTCTTTGAAAGTGGGGAAATACAATACATCTGGAGGAGCAGCGTTTTGTCATTACATTGTTTATATGAATGTAGGAGTGAGCTGCTCGAGATCTGAATGAACAAAGTCAGCATTCGGCTTGGCTTTCTTGAAAGTGATTCATATCTCTGCATTGATATAAATACAGAGAAAAAAATTTCAATTTAATCAATTTAACAAAAATAACCCTCTTTTTAAAAACAGTATCTATAGGAAAGACACGCTCCAGAAACTTTTTAAAAAAGAAAATGAACCCCCTTTCATATCTGACCTATTTGTAAGACTGACTTTTTAGAGTCTGAATTTGCTGAAAGCCCGGCAGCATTTTCAGGCAGAGGACCCTTTCAAAAGAAGGTCATGTTTACAGGCGTGCAGCACCTGCTTCGTATTTTTCAATATATGGAATCATTTCTTGCTTCATCAAGCCGGTCGTACGCGATGATACGAGCTGAGATGTTCTTTGAAGCTCTGTTTGCATCACTGGGAACCGCAACAAACAACTTATCTGATTTTGGTTTACATGCAGCGTTCAAAGTAGCCATTAGTGCATCACAGAGCGCATATTGCACCAATTAATACATACCTATATGTTTTGTTGCCTTCAGGGCCTCTGAGGCTTCCTCAAAGAGAATACACAGGTGTATGTTTTTTTTTTTTTTTTTGGCGGCGACAAACATCACAGATTTTGGGGGATTTTCTCAGTTAGAACTTGCTGTGACTTACAGTCGACTTTGTTCTTGCCTGAATACTGACAGTAGTTCCCTGTCAGTATAACAAGAGTAATGCACAATGGAGAGTTGTCTGAAAATACACAAAAACAGTCATTTCACTGAACAGTATATCAACATTTATACTGACGTTCAGTTTCATTGCGTTTAATATATTCTTTGTTTAGATTTTATCTCTTTGTTACAAACAACATAAAGCGTTTTCCAGACTTTGTGTGTAGCTGCTGTCGTCCATCACCAGTAATCAGCAGTCATTATAATAACAGGACCACTGAGATAAACACGTCAGACAACGTGTGTTTTATCCCTGCTTTGTCTGTTTACGTGAATCAATTTTTCTATTAAATTTAAAAATAGAATTTCACACATGGAAACGGCTGATTTGCCATGTCAACATTTCATCTGTCTCGTTGAAAGCAACATGCCATCTTTTGTTAGTTCACCTAAGCTGCTGTGAAACAGTGTTAAAGCTTCAATTGATTGCTTTGGACTTAACAAACAGCCTGTGTGACTGTTTCTATGACGGTAAAAAAAGACCCGAGTAAATACTGAGAGGTGCGTTCTCTGTACCTTATTATTTGTTCTGTCATAATATTAGGTTTGATTTCCAAGCATATTTATCTTTATAATTCTATTAATCAACCTTAAAATGAGAGTCTGACAGAGATAACACAATGAATTTCTGCCGCGCTGCAGCTTAGACACGTGCAGACATGCAAACACTTGAGAAGGCATGAGGAATTGTTTGCAATCTGTTTCGCTAACCAGATTAATGACACAGGTTGGCATGCTCATCAACTGATCCGCACATCAGAACGCACACAAAACAATAAGATAACTAATAGAAAAAAAATTAGCTTTTGTATATTCACCACTTGTTTTTATTTTCTTGTTAATTTCCATTAAACTGAGTGATGCACAGGCGTGGTTAATTGTTTAATGTGCTCTCACCATATCCACGAGCATATTGACATGTGCTAAGCTAACCGCACTCATTTAATCTCATTATGACTCCGTGAGATGCTCAACTGGAACCAAAAACCCCCACGCAAACTTCCTCAGATCCTGCATATTACTATGCAGGAAAAATTAGAATAATCCTCAGCGTGTTTCATTATGCATGAATTAGCGGCCGCTAATGACAGAATCCTCTCTGTTTGTCAGATATGTTGTCAACATTAATAATATTGCAGCAGGCTTTAACAGAATGGGATGACATGCTACATTCATGAGCCTGTCACATGTGATGCCTTTGACAAGTGACACATTCCTGGCAGTGGCCACCGACATGAGCTAAGGTGGAGGATTTTCTGGCAGAATTAGTCATTCTTGCTCGCAGCAATGCCGTCGTATTATAACTATTTTAACTTGCTGTAAGTCTTGTGTTCTGCTCTGTTGTTGGCCCATAAAGTAGCTCCTCACACAGTCGGCTACATACGTGAACATACATCTCTTCCTCCTTGCTGTGGAAAATGGATTGTGTTGCCTGTTGCTTTTTTATCAGAACCAGAACTCTGGTATTAAATACAGACTACTGATGTACAGAATCCATTTTGTCCTCTTGTACTTTCTATTCTACTCACTCATGTGAACAACTGCTGTGAAGTACAAGAACTTTACAGTGTGCTTCACAAACGTGGGACTTTTAAAACAAGAATGCATCGAAGCCTTTTTTCCTTTTACGCTCCCCACAATGGGCTGTATGGTGGCGCAGTGGTTAGCACAGTCGCCTCGCAGCTAGACGGTCGCTGGTTCGTGTCCCAGTGAGGACACCCGGGATCTTCCTGCGTGGAGTCTCCATGTTCTCCCCGTGCAGCGTGGGTTCTCTCCGGGTTCTCCGGCTTCCTCCCACAGTCCACAAACATGCTGAGGTTAATTGGTGATTGTAAATTGTCCGTAGGTGTGAATGTGAGTGTGCTTGGTTGTCTGTCTCTAAGTGTAGCCCTGTGATAGACTGGTTACCTGTCCAGGTGAACCTGCCTTCACCCTGAGTCAGCTGGGATAGACTCCAGCCCCCCATGACCCTGGTGAGGATGAAGCGGTGTAGAGATAATGGATGGATGGATTACCCACAATGCATCTTGACCACTAACAGTTGAGATATTTTGAGGGGTCTGCTGCGAGATCCTGATGAAGCCTCAAGCTGCAAGGAGCAGACTTACTTCTTTTTAACTCACAGCTTTAAAGGCTTTGCAGCTTTTTTCATTCGCAGTAATAATCATCGAGATCTGTAAACAGACTTGAATGCTCCCCTTTCACCCTGAAGGCTGATCCAGGCTCAGCTGCTACATCAGATTGTTGATGTCGGGGTCAGAAACTGCCCCGAGGCACTCATAAGGGAGCACAATAAAGATTCAAGGGTATAAACTGCTGCAAGAAGCAATTTATTGAAGCAGTACATTAGTGTAACAAACTCAGCAGACCTGAGCGTCATTCCTGACCTTGGAAACAGTGGTTTGACAAAAAAATCTTAACTTGAGGTCCATTTATGAGCTTTTCTGTGAGCCTTGAGCCTCATCTCAGCCTTTTTTATGACACAGTCGTTACTCAGTTGTCATGACGATGACTCAGGTGACATCTGTGAGCACTAAGGAGGCACGATGACATCTGCATCATCTTTGGTATCAGCCAGTAAAGGCTTTAAAATGAAATCTCAACATCAGCCTGTAGAAGCGAGTACGGCATACTTTACATGCGAGCTGAAGCAGTTTTCTTACTTTGCCCGGTGAATGTAAACACTTGAAAAGCATCAAGCCTGCGCCTGACAGTGGGCCATCAGGAGTCGGCATAATAATATGTTAATTCCACTGCAGGAGAGACCTGATGTTCTCTGCAATTAGGTGGAAAAAATATGTGCATCTATCAGCAATCAGCCAGAATGAGTTGGAAAATATCGACAGATTGGCAAAAATCCAACTTTGTGCATCCCTAGTTGGCACATGACACGAGTTTCACGCTCACTATTGGTCACGTGATGCCAACTGAGCCATCGCCATGACAACTGAGAAAACTGCATTTAATGAGAAATGTGGCGGAAAGCTGGAGAAAAGGCTAGCATACGGACTTAGACTTTTTTTGGCAACACACTTCACTGAGAGAGAGTTTAAAAGTCTCCCTCCAGTGATTTCACAGCTCTGTTCATATGTTCCTGTGTGGACGTTAATTAAAAGCACGAGTGGTCGATTGAAGATCCAAACGAGATGTGATGAGGCGCAAATACAAACAAAAGGAGTTGTGCTGTGATTGTTAGATCACAACTAAAAACAGCATCAGGTGCTACGTCAAGTCTGACAGTGGTGTGAAATCACTGGAGTCGGGCTTCTAAGGCATACGGGACAGTGGAGCAGCACAGTCGGGTCATTTACATACTGCATGTAAAGTTCTGAGGTCTTGCGGTGTGACAGCTTCAGTGCTGTGGGTCCCATTTCAAGTGTTCAACATTCAGTTCTCCAAACTTTTGCTCACTTTGAATGTCGTCTTTCGTAGGAGTGTAACTTCAGCAGATTGCTAGTTTCCTGTGTCCTCGTGACAAATGGCCTGAACAAACGGCGTGCCTTCACTGGGCCTTCACTGGACCAGCGTCCAGTGCCAGTGCCACACGATGGTGACCCTCCAGTCAGGAGAGACCCCCCTGGTCAGCTCACTGTGGAATCTGTGAGGACAGAGGCGGACACGTTAACAGGAGCTGAGGTAGCTCGCTCTCATTTCAAACAGCTCCCCAGTTGATGTAAATCATGGACTGCTCTGTGTCTCCTGCTGAAAATTCAGAAGCAGCGCAGAGGAGCATGCTAAATCAGTAGCGCAGGTTTCTTCACAGCGCTGTGGGGAAAGGCGGACTGACTAGCACTGACATTCAAACTAAGTTTGCTTCTTGTCTCACCTTGAAAATAATGAGGATTCTCAAAAAGGCTTTCTTATCCTGCCAAACTGCCTGTTTGCTAGCCTTTAGGATAACATTTGAAGTGTAACAGGCTTTCTCAGAGGGGATTCTCAGGCCTGAAACAATAGGGAGGAGAATCTGGCTAACTAGATAGGTGGGTATTAGGTAGAGTAGCCACACAGTGTGGTCCAACAACTAACTGGATTACTGACGGGGAACAGAAAGAGGCTTTGACTGTTAGCGCCGGGTGTGAGATGATTTTCTCTTTTTGTTTAAGCGGCAAATTTTATTTAAGAATGTCACATAATCAGACCTGAATTCTTTTTCTTTTTTTTTCCCCAACAGCCGTTTTCAGAGAAGGAATATGGAGCACTGGGGCTTCATGTATCTGTCACACTGAAGGCTTTCTGTCGTCCACACACGGCTGTCCATTGTGTCCTCGTGGCTTTATTGGACAGGACAGGATGTTTACAGGAATAATACTTGTGCAATATTTTGGCAGATATTTACCAAATCACTGCTTGTCATTTTTAAATCAGAGAATTCTTCTGCCTTCGTTCTAAAGTCACCAAACGGCATAAAGTCATCCAGGCAGTTGGCATGAATTAAAATATAAGAAGAGGGAGACACCTGGGAAGCTTTTTAACTATACAGGTTTAATTTGTAAAATCGTTTTATACGCTGATCTGACAGACGCATCTCCTGAACAACTTAAAAATAAGGAGTTAACTCAAAATTCTGGATATTTTCTTAATCTTTCTTTGTGTAGATGGGATGTTTTAGAGATTGCAGATTGATTTTCTCAGTATGCATCACGTGCAGACACTGATGAAGGCTGCTGCTCTACTGGTGTGTGTTCGTGTGGATTCCAATCAGTGTTTATATGAATGCTTCTAACTTTAAAGTGTATTCCAGTAAAATACATAAATTTGTCACTTTCACCATTTTCCCAAACGAAGCACTAAATATTAGCCGAACTCTCCTCCACCCATCTGAAAAACGTTTAGCTCGCCACCATCAGCTGTGGCTCTGTTCCCCGCCCAACATAAACACACATGCCGTATGTTGGAAGGCCTGCAGGTAACTTTGAGCTTTCGCCAACATATAATTATCTCTCTAAGTAAATATTTGTACCTTTTTAATTGTGATTCAGCGTGGTCTATACGGAGGAGTAAAGCAAACAAAGACTTTGGCACACAACATTCGAGCAAATTAATGATCAAAAATTGGCTTTAAGCAAACAGAGCGCCGGCACGCACCGAGTGGAATTTCTGCGAACATGTCGGAGCTGAACGAGAGAAGATTTGATTGTAATCCATACTTTTGGATGCCTGGCATGTTTGTGATGTTCACAGACGATGTGCCGAGCGCTTACTCATAGACAGCGGTTGCAAGTTTCTTCTTGGGGCCGGCGTCTTCGTCGGCAGTCACTCTGAAGATCTTTGTCGCCTCTGGGTCGTCGGGACCTTCATGTGAAGACAGGAGCCAGAATCTCATGGCGACAGAGCAGAACTTTCTACCTGCAAGAAGAAAGGTAGGAATCAGAGGCCGTCCTGCAGCTGAGCTTGAAGTAGAAATAGTCATAAATCCATCCATCCATCATCTCGACGTCATGGGGGGCGGAGCCTATCCCAGGTGAAGGGTGAAGGCAGGTTCACCTGGACAGGTAACCAGTCTATCACAGGGCTACACTTAGAGACAGACAACCAAGCACACTCACATTCACACCTACGGACAATTTACAATCACCAATTAACCTCAGCATGTTTGTGGACTGTGGGAGGAAGCCGGAGAACCCGGAGAGAACCCACGCTGCACGGGGAGAACATGGAGACTCCACGCAGGAAGATCCCGGGTGTCCTCACCGGGACGCCAACCGGCGACCTTCTAGCTGTGAGGCAACGGTGCTAACCACCGAGACACCTGTAGCCCCGAGTCATAAAGAACTATCTGCAGAAAACTCACCGTACTGATCAAAAACGACAGAGATGTCTTCTGGATGCACAAACAGAATGTCCTCCATGTTGACCGCCAGCTGCTTCCTCTGGGCGCGGGTCATGGGCTTGCACTTCGTCTCAACATATTCTACCATCTGGAAGAACAAAACAGACGACCATGATGTCCAGAAGCTGACAGTGGTAGTGGATTATATTTTATTATTCTTTTCTATTTTACATTTTCACAGCAGCCTGTAAAGCGTTCTACATGGCCTCCTGTTCACTTGAATACATATTTCCTGTTACCTCGTTGGACACGATCCCCACCAGCTCGTGATATCTGCCGATGGACATCTTGCTGGAGACGTAAACCAAAGCCTGCGATGGATGCGAGATAACAATCACGGTCAGAGATGCTAGCGACTGAATTCCTGTTAGTACAAATGTGGGTTTTGTTTAACGCGTCAACAGCGGCGACCTGCATGCAAACCAGGTTGGAAACCACCTCAGTCGAGTCGTAATCAGCAAAAATCAGAACACACAACTTCCTTCTCGTAGAGTAAACAAAGCAGTTTTCAATCATGTCATGTGACCTTCATCAGCAGACTGCAGGGCTTGTCCTCCGTTAGCCCACCTACAGGAGAAGACACCAGTCTGTGCTGCCTGAGGACACAAATCTATGCGTTTTCCTGTTATTCTGGTCCATTTGATCAACAAAAATGCCTGTTATGCTTTGAGTAAATGAAATCCTAATTACCAAAACTGGTTAGAAAAAATGTAATTGCTGTTTTTATTCTGGTTTCTTGTTATTTTAACGACGGCGACAGTGCTGGATGAAACCTCGCCGGGGTCACCAAGGATGTGTGGTTGTCATCCAATTAGAGGATGATTAGAAGAAGTTCACATTTGAGTCTGTAACGAGCACATGAACCCAAAAGTTAGTTTAACTAAATGTTAATTTGAACATTACGCTGACGACGGGGCGGATGGAGACCATGTGATCAGAGAGAACAGACAGTAAACAAACTGTAGGCCAACTTGTTTTCTAACCAGATCTGTGGACTCTGGTAGGACTGAGCCACGGTGACGTGTTCTGACCCGGCATGCTGCAGGTTTCCTCCACTTGTCTCATGTGTGACCTCTGTATGAATCTCCCTGAAGCCAAGTCAAAGCCTCACTATCCAGGTTTCATTTAAAGAATCCCTGGAAGCTTTCAGACTATTTGCCAGATAACGTGAGATGAATAATTCTGTTTTAGTAGCTGGAGTCAGTCTGACAGGTCCAGGACCGGTTCTGGTACCAGCTCACCACCTCTGTTTATGACTGGTTGATGCATGCTGGCTGTAGTTACCTGCTTCACTCCTTTCTCAAACTCTTCAGAGTTCATGTCCAACTCAAAGTACAGTTGGACCAGACACATGATGCATTTACACCGGATCCATGTGAGCGGGTCCGGGGTGCCGACCACGGACACGGGGGGCTGACGGCCGGAGCTCCCCGGCGGCCCGTCCTCTCCGGACTGCGAGCTGAACGGTCTTTGTTTATCTCCGGCGAACACGAACCTCCGCCTGCACAGCCTCCGGCCCGGCTCCGTGGCGAAAGGACGCGCACTCACACCCGCCCGGTGCCGGTGCAGGGCCGGATGCTTGCAGCAGCTCGGGCCGCTGTTCCAGGCGCCGCGGCCGGCTGCGCACGCCGCGAGGCCGGCGAGCTCCCGGCAGGCGGCGAGGCTGGAGATCCGCTGCATCAGAGCGGGGAGGACGCGGCGGTACGGGCCGCGGCTGGAGCACGGAGCGGCGGGGACGCTGCCTCCATTGACACCGCTGCCTTTGGTAACCTTATGCAACTCACCCCATGTTGTACCCACAATCCCTATGGTGAGCAGGACGCGCAAACACGGCTGCTGCCTTCAGGTGCAGGCGGAAATGTGGGAACTTAGTGAGGCCCTGTGGATAAAAGAAAAAACTTTACAGGAGCGCAGCCCTGTTTAGCTCATCTTTATCTGTCTGGATTTCATTAAAGTATTTTATTTTGCTTTAATGTCTGCGTCCCTGTTGGAGGATAGTGAACGGAAACAGCAGGCAGATGCAGAAACAGCTGGAGACGTGTGGATCCAGATTCTACACAGAAGGATTCATGATAACCTTCTAACAGAATCTGGAGTCTCCATGTTCTCCCCGTGCAGCGTGGGTTCTCTCCGGGTTCTCCGGCTTCCTCCCACAGTCCACAAACATGCTGAGGTTAATTGGTGATTGTAAATTGTCCGTAGGTGTGAATGTGAGTGTGCTTGGTTGTCTGTCTCTAAGTGTAGCCCTGTGATAGACTGGTTACCTGTCCAGGTGAACCTGCCTTCACCCTGAGTCAGCTGGGATAGACTCCAGCCCCCCATGACCCTGGTGAGGATTAGAGATGATGGATGGATCTACCAGGATTTTATTCAGGCTGTACCTTCATGCAGTTGTTTCCATTTCCAAGCAGTAATAATGACTTTCCTCACCAATTAGCTTCACAAAACACTTCCCAGCAGCTGCATATTTATCCCTAATTCGACCCATTTAGTCCCACATGTTGGCATTTTGATCCACTGCATGCTTCATGTCTGGTCTCTGGTTCATTCTGCTCTGAGATCAGATTAAACACCAGCTTTCTAAGAGGCACCACTGGTCCAGTTTAAGGTTTGGAAGTCACGAGGTGCCCGTAAAGGCAGCAGAGCGGTTCTACCTGCAGCGGCCAGCAGAGGGCGATAAATACCCATTAATGCGCCTCCTGTCCCGCGTGTGCGTGTGTCGCGTTTAGAAAGTAGGAGGAAACCGGAAAACTTTACACGCGTCTGTGCGCGCGTGTATTATTAAAACAATAACAAGAGAACATTATAAGAGAGAGAGAGAGAGAGAAAAAAGGCTGTTATAACAACAACAAAATAGCTTGTGCACATGTGCACGCCCACAGTGACACGCGCACACTGAGGCGGCGGTTCGCACGGGCCAGCAGCTTCAGGCCGGGCTTTGTTTTTCTGCGCAGGTGCCCAAAATGATTGTGCGAAAATGTGAAATTTGATCAGCAGACCAAAACATCATTAAGTCCCCGCTGTTCTCGGTGATTGCAGGTCAGCGCCGATTTCCCATCTCTCTCTCTCTCTCTCTCTCTCTCTCTCTCTTTCTCTCTCTTTCTCTCTCGCTCTCTTTTTTTCCCCCTCTTGCGCGCGCACACGCCCCTCGCTCGCACGCGGCAGACACCTGCGCGCGGCCCCGCCCACCTGAAGTTCTCCCAACTAATTTTATTTATCAATAATTAGCCGCACAGCACTTGGTTATTTGAAATTGCGCGCAGACACGGGAACCTTTCCGGTACGTATCATAGTAATTATATGTGTCAGCTGAGAATGCTTTTTACATCTGCGAGTCGAATGGAGCAGAATATTAACGACTCGGCGCTGGATGGCATTAGTAGTTGGAGAATCTGCACACAAACACACACAGAGAGTGAAGAAGAGCTGCTGCTGCTTGTTACAGGACCGTAAATACACAATGTGGCTCTTAAAGTGTGGATAGAAGAGTTTATTCTCTAAAGTTCTTACAGGCTCCTCCACGCTGCTCTGCAGTGCTGTTCCCTCACACATTTACACTAAACCAGATTCCTACCAAGTTTGTTTGTTTTTAGTTTTAGTGAAACAGCTTTTTTTGGTGCATTTAAGTGCAGATAAAGAGTCATGCACAGTCGTAACACGCACACAAACCTCCTACTGAAGTTCACAGAGCCAAACTCACTCATAGTTTGATTTAATTCACTTGTTTCTTGCTTTTTGAGTCTGGATCTTCACATCTGACTGTCTGTAGGTACATCCATTTAGCTCTATCAAGATAAAATGAAGGACATTTCTATTTTTCCTACACATGATTATGGCAGATCTCCGTATTTATCCTGCTCCTGGTGTTATTTCTCTGCTTCCTGCCTCTATCTAAACCCCCCTTCTCGCTCCAGTTGTGACATTAGACACTCCTGTTAATGCCACCTAGCATCAGGCAGAAGGTGTGTGAGAGCTGCAGCCTGCTCCTCCGCCGAGTCCTTTCCTCTCTTATGCCACTGAAAGGCACTGTTGTCCACGGCTGAGCTGCCGGTTAACACCCGCTGACGGAGATGAAGATGTCGTGCTGAACAAACCTCCCGAGTGTGTGAGGCAGGTCACCGGTGGGGCAGAGATTAAATATGGAGCCCGGTTTATCAGCGGCGACGAGACGACTTCATTGTGAATCCTGGAAATATATAATTTAGTGTTTTCTGGATGAAATCACAGCTGTAAGGCGAGGTTTCCGTGTCACCAAATGAATACAAATGACACAGTGGCTTTGCTGCTCACGTAGGAATAAGAGGTTAAACTCCTCTCGTGTTAACACGGCGGCTGCCAACCTGGAAAGTGGGACTCCGCTAAGGGGGCAGAGAGCAAAATAAAAGCAAATAAGAGGATTAAAAAACAGCAGAATCATATTTCGGCTTCACAAAATTACCACTGTCTAAAATACCTGCATATGTAGTGCACTATATTTACTGTCTGCGTCTATATTCTGTGATTTATCCAACGTATAGCGCCCTCAAAAATTCCCACAGTGGAACAGAAAGGAAAAAAAAAAAAGAAATGGTGTCTGTGGTGCAGATGCAAAAATTACAGTCATAATGGCAATGATTTATAAGTGTCTGAAATCTCACGTTACAGCTCAGTACGAGGAGAGTGTCTGGAGGGAGTGTTGGATGCATCTTCTCTTTATTTCTTTCATTTTTTTGTGTGTGTGTAAATTATTGAAGGTTGAATCGGAAAAGAAAAACTGGCCTCGACCCAAAAACACATGCAACCTGTGCCAACTGGTACCAACAAGACCAGCAGCCTGGTAACGTATAGCAAAATAGAATATAGAAAAAGATTCAGATATTTTTACAGGTGTGCTCTGGTTCCAACTTTTTTTTTTTTTTTTATTTTAGTGCTGCAGTTTTGTCTTTCTTCATTATCAGGTTTGTGGAACAACTCGGTCAACTTTATGCTGGAAAAGATAGCGCGTTAAATCTGGAAATATGTTGTTTTTGTAAATTTGAATTTAATCTGGGCTACAGGTATTGGATTTTGTGTGTGCTTGGCAGGGAGCCACACACAATAGCAGGCACAGGTGTTGACCAGGAAAAAAGAAAAAAAAAAAAAGAGAGAGAAAGAAAGAAAAGGGAAAAGCAGAAAGTGATTTGAATTATCATCGTAGAATGCATTTGGTGGAAAGAGCTTTAAATAGAGCCACAAAGTTTTATGTAAAAAAAAAAAAAACAAGCGATGCATGGATTCTTCCAACATTTGTTCCTCCGTCTCTCTTTCTTCTTTTTCTTTTCTCTGCTGAGGCTTTGACAAACTCTCAGTTTCAAAATGCGGCGCTTGTTGATCAAGAGCACAGACATCTTTGACTTGAACGTCGGGTAATGAGAGAAATTAGCACAAATGCTCTAAGTAATAGTTCCTGATTTTTTTTTTTTTTTCACTCACAAATTATTTTTCAACTTGTTTTTGTATCTATGCATAAATTAAAAAATCGGCTGAAATTTATTATTCATCTGAGATGTGATTAATATGCAAAATTATGCAAATTAAGATGCAATTAGGCTCCAATTCTCTAGTGGAATTTTCCATTATAATTTAATACAAAGTAACAGAGTAATTGGTGTCACGTGTAATTACGGTTACTCAAGTGCACTTTCAGGCATGCAAATGATTCGCTATATGTTGGTTATCCTATGCAAATGTACCATGTGGTGTTTTAACAAGTTGAGGAAAACACAATGAGTGTGCCGTTACCCAGTGGGGTTGGAACAAGGTAAAGACACCAGGGTGTGTTTTTTAAATGAGAGAAGCTGGAAAACTTTCAGCGCTCAGATTATCACCAGTTAAGACTTCCAGTTACTTTTTTACCCCCCACCACCACCACCCCTCCTTTTTGAATTTTTGATGAATGGCGGCGAGGCGCAGACTTTCATCCGTCACCAATCGATTAATGAGAGAAAACCGCTTTTTTTTTTTGGATGTGACTTGGGACTCAAGTTTGGAGGGAAAAAGAGGTGGTTTCCAACACGAAACTGTTGCCTCAGTTGACACAATTCACCAGAAGTGTGAGACCCCCTCCGCCGCCGACGCCACCGCCATCGCCGCCGCCGCCGCCAACCCCTCCTCGCCTCCGTCAGAGCTTTTTGTGTCTTCATTATAACTGCGCCCTGTTTGATCAATGACACTGCAAATGTCACAAGCAATCACAAAACATTACGTGCGGGACAATTACGCCGCAGCTCGCTCGGTGTGACAAAGTTTGCAGCCGGCAGCCGGGCAGAGAGAAGAAAAGCGATTATGTAATTGATATCTATTTAGATAGAATGAAAGTCCTGCAGAATGCTCGGAGGGAAAAATGTCTCGCAGAGCAATTCCTTCTTGGGAGGCAAATTGATTTTAAATTGTTACATGGCTGGTTACATGTCCTGACATCTTGCTTTGCAGTCTCACACACACACTCACACACACTCTCACACACTGTGGCATTAAAAACATACACTCACTTGTACGCTCACACTCGTGCAGACACACACACCCTCTGCTATCTGTCTTGTTCATGATCAACACTCTGAACAAAGACATCCTCCCTCCTTCCTGGTGTCCCCCCTCGCCTCACCCGTCCTCCCTCTCTCCCTCTCTCTCTCTCTCCGCCTCCACTCTGTGTGCCTGCCTGCTTGCACAACTCTCTCAAAGAACATAATCCCTCAACAAAATGGAAACACAAAGGAAACTTGAGCTCAATCCTATAAACGCACGGACACAGCAGACAATGCCTCCTCCCACCCGTTTCCCCCTATCCCCGTCCCCCTGCCTCCCCAACAGCCAGAAATGCCCCGTGGCACAGATCAGGCTTTATCAACCCTCCCTCTCTTCCCCCTCCTCCTCCTCCTACATCCATCCATCCCTCCTTCCCTCCCTGATTTGTCCCCCTCCACCACCACCACCTCTACTCCGCCCTGCCAGCGTCTCCATACCTCCACACAGGCTGTTCTCATGCAGCAGGCGGGTTGAAGGCCGTTTGATGATTTGGCTCCCGTTTGCAGACAAATTTATTCACTTCTTACGCGTCTTTGATTTGGAGTGGCGAGCGGCTGCATCGCCGAGCTGACGCACAGGTAGACGTTCGTCAAAAGTAAAGCGGCAGTTCGACTGCTTGCAAGTTGATTCCGCACTTTTGGAGTCACCGTGTTAATTTTCTCGCTGCTTCGGTTTCTTCTCTGGCACTGCCACGTTGACGCACGTCAATCACGCCGCTTCTATATCTTTTACTTTTGATTATTTTTATTTTTTTTGCTGTTGATGACATTAAAATCTCTGTAGGTGGTGCTCAGCTACAACAATCACCCAGTTCTTCCATCTCATCCCCAAACAAACGCTAATGCTGCCGTTAGCTCAGCGGCGCATCACTTGCTGGGCGGCAGCGACTTTATCACACGTACACCAGTTTTATTTTATGTAAAACTGTTTATGAGCTGCCGGAAAGTTGGCTAACTATTGTGAATTCTCTAAATGACAAAATGTGTTGTTTTTGTCTTTATTGACGTCACCAACGTTTGTCTGAGCTTCGAAGTTCCAACATTTTCTGATGAATGAATCTGTTTTTGTGACGGGGTTTGGTTCCGATCGGGCTGACTACTCCGTCGGAGGCCCGTTGTTGTTACGGCTACAGGAACAAACTCTGAGTTGAGGTTGAGCAAAACTCTTGGTCATCTTTTAAAACAAACCAAAACAACACTGCAGACAGATGTGAACGGTGGTTTCCTGTCTGATGTTTTACACTCGCTCCTTTTTTCTAGAACGTTGTCGCCCAACTGTCTCCCTGGTTCCTGTCCTCAATACTCCGGCCACAAGAAGATGTACAGATAAGCTGTTGTGACATCTCAGCGCTCGTCTTTTTCTGCCTGAGCTTATGAGACGCGTGTTAATTTACTGTCCAGTCGTGCTGCTGTGCAAAAAACTTTTTATTCGCAGAAGATGCCTAGCAAGACGCATGAGTTGACTTTGTGAGACTTGACAGCCCTGAACGGTGCAGCGCGCTCGCCGTGTGGCTTTACTATGACATTAGGATGCTGTAAAGTTGTGAGCTGAAGGCGGCTTGTGGCTTTGACAATGTAGGTCAGAGTCGGCCTCCATGTTTAACTGTTCAGCAGCCGTCTGTTATTAGAGCCCCACCAGAGCGGCACCTGAGCTCCGAGTTCTCCTCCTCAGAGAGACTCCCGCTCGGAGCCACGGCGGCGGCGGCGGCGGCGGCGGCGGGGAAGGAGCCCCCTGGAGGTGGAGGTGAGGTGGGTGAGGTTTGATCTGCTCTAATCTGATTGTGGGTGGGAGGAGCAGATGATGAGGAGGGAGGGGGGCTGGTTGTTTGGCACCAGCACCGGGACTCTCTGTGACTGTGTGGTCTTCGGAGAACCACTTACCGCCCCCGTGTTCTCCTGCAGTTCCAGGCCTTGGGAAGGTGAGGCAGCCTCTCTCTCCCTCCTTAACCTCCCTCCCCCCCCGAAGCCTGCTGATTAAATCAACCCTACGCAGGGCGAAGTGAGATAACGGAGGCAAAGTAGGCCGCCTTCACTCGCTGTCACAGGAAGAGGAAGTGCCCTGGTGTACCTTCACCTGTGCTCGGTGCCTCGCTCGTGCCGCCGCTACAAAACGCTGCACAGCTGGAGACGAGGCTGCAAGCGTGTTAGATCAGAGAGCAGCGAGGCTCACATGTTGCGCTTCCTGCTACCGCGGCTGTGTCGAGTGACCGTCTGAGACCTGGGAACAAAAGGCACGGCTCAGTTCTGTCTCAACTGAAGCTGCTCTGCTCTCTGGAAGTACCAGAACGTTTCAACTACACTGAGAGAACGCAGTCACGCTGCCTTTTATGCATTTAACCCCCAAAAATGTCTCTCTGTTTATTCAGCGCCGCACACATGCAAACCCACAACTTACATTTGATTCTGAAAAAAAAAAAAAGTCAGGTAAGTTGTTAGAGAATTTGTTCACACGTGTCTCAATAATTAACCGACCTAAACCTAAATCAATTTGGAAAACAGGTTTGGATTATTATATACGTTTCTTCCCTACGTCGAACATGCCAGTGAGCAAATCCCACAAACATCAGAGATCTGGAATGGCGAGTCCTTCTCTATAAATTCTATAAATGTCTGGTCTCTTTTCATGGATTACTGTCATTTGCCATCCACTATTGTGAGCGCCTGCCAGGCTGGCTTGCCATTTCTGGGCCTGTGTTTCCAACCTTGATATATTTGCCAAATGAATATTTGAAGCCGTAATTAAATTTATCCCACCTCTACACCTTCTGTAAGACGGCCACCTTGCACATTTCTCACATGCCATATTTCAGCTATTTTTTGTGTGAAAAAAAAAAAAGAAAAAGGGAAAAAAAAAGCCACCAGCTTGTTGCCATTTTTTAATGATTTGGAATGAGGATATTTTTACTGGAATAAATCTGATTTCAGGACATTCATAATAGTCTTGCTTACGTATTCAGACATAAATACTCTGAGTGTGATGAGAGCAGCCTTCAGAGCGTCTCTGGCTTCACCGGCAAACTTCACTAAACGTCAGAAAATATCACACAAAAATCAGGAGGTGAAATTAGACCACAAGTTCATGCATTAAGCACAAATCAGGTGCTATTTCCACACGGCCAAGAGAAGGCGCCCAGAATGAGCAGAACCGTGTCCGTGTGCAGTCAGACAACTCTTCTTATTAACACGTTAACATGTCGGCTGTGGAGTCGTGTCTCTTTCGCACATTTCAACGGTAAGAAGTTGTGCTTGTGTAGCGGCGTGCACGAGTGAGCTTCAGAGTGGAAGAACGGTGATATTTTATTAAAGGTAACATACGAGAGATCGCCAGAACTATTGTTCAGCCTGGGACTCCAGGCCTGGGACTCCAGGCCTGGGACTCCAGGCCTGGATGCATGCAGGAAACAAACAGAGCGTCTGATTAATTCATGATCGGCTTCAGCACCAGAGCTGTTGTTGACTTTTTCACCTCGTAGATACGGTTCGTCTGGGAATATTTCTACACATCTAAAATATAGAGGGTTTTATTAAACATTTCATTTTTTCCCTTTTATTACCATCCTCTGTCCTCCATCCTCTGAGTGTCTGTGAGAGGAGCTGGTGACTGATCATCGGCCTCCCTCTGAATCCTGTTAGTTACACTTTGAAGGAGCTCACTTCTGATAATTAAAATCTCCAAGACTCCCAATAATTACCACTGGTTCGCCTGCACTTTTGAATTGCACTTGTGGTGACATAATTCATTAGTGTTTGTCCAAAGAAGTGATTTAGAGTCTTTAAAGTGCTCCTTCATGCAGAATAACTATTAAAGCAGCCATATGCACATATGCTCGGAGCGTTAAACGGTTTGTTGAAGTCAGTCGGGGTACAAGGGATGATAAACATAAATTATGACTAATACACTGCACCAGTGGCTTTTTCGAAAATAAAAAATTACTGACACAGGGAAACCACTTTGGATTCGCCGCCGCGGCGCCGCGGCCCCCCTCATCTGTGTGTGCTGAAGCGAGGATGTAGGAAGTACAACACAAATGGCTCGGGCATCACCTTGAATATTCAGATGGGTAAGCTAATTGTTTATGCCTGGATACACCATTGTCATTACCTGGCTTCACTTCTGAGCTCTCTCAAGGCGATGCAGAGTGCCTTTTGTTTTCATTCCGTTCCATTAAAAAGTTTCAGGCCACACAATGGGACTTTATCACTCAAGTTCGCGGCATAAATTTGTACCAATAAATGTGATTTCTTTTTTTTGCTTTGACAGCCTATGATTACTGTGCAAAGTGCAAACCGGCCTTTTTTTTTTTCTTTTTTTTGTGACAAACACCCTCAATCAGTGAATGGCAGAGGAGAGCGATGATTTCCCACCTAGCAGCAGGTGCAAATGAGCACAACTGTACGGATTTTTTTTTACACCAAACGCGTTGTCATTTTACCACCAGTACATGGTGCTTTGATTTCTGGTATTAAAAAATAAAATAGGAAAAGCATTGCCTTCTTGCCAAACACTATGTCAACATTTTCATTTGTGATTTTCTTTTTTTCTTCTCCTGCTTAAAAAAATATGTTTTATTATTTTATTAGCTTCAGCTGTTATGTGCTCTTCATTTGGCAGGCTCTACAATTTAAGGCTGCAATAATTAGTAAAAAAGTCATTCATTAATTGATACACAGAAAAATTAAACAGCAAATATTTGCTAGTCAAATAATTGTTTTAGTCTTTAACAAAATGACAAATCCTCTCGTTCCAGCTCCTAGAATACGAGGTTCTGCTGCCTCTGTGTGTGACAGCAGCTGTTGGTCAGACGGAACCTGAAGACGCCGTCTGAGGTTCTGGGAGATGATGACGGGCTTTTTTCTCTATTTTCTGACATTTATAGACACAGCATTGAAATAATTATACGACACTGATAAAATAATCGTTTGCAGACCTTTTCCTCTGCAGCTCGTGATTCGTGCTCAGCCAACAGCTGCCGTGTGTGATTCCTGTTATTACCACCGTTGACCCGTCTTGCTGCCCCGTCCGCCGCCAAAGCCTCCGGTCCATTGTGAGCTCGGCCCAACATATTACCATACACCCTGCATTCATCACTTTGTTTCCCCTTTGTGTTTCGTCTTTTTTAAGGGAACTGCAGGAATTATTAGCGGCTTAGCACCAAGAGGCCCCTAAGTAGCTCTCGGGGTGTAAGCCTCTCTCCCAAGTCAAGGCCAACAGCGCCGTGAGCCCCCGGCCCCATTCAGCGATAATGTACATGTCAGCAGGGACATGCAATGATCCCTCACTTCTCCATGCTAAATGATCATTTTCTTTCTTACACTCCGTCTTTCATTCAAGTAAATCCACTCCCCTTAAAAAAAAAAAAAAAAAAAAAACTCCCAGAAAATATTAAGACACCGTCAAACAATAGTCCTCAGAAAGCATGAATCAGCAGATGATTCCCAATTCCATGCACACAACAGGGGATTGTATTGAGGCTACGTGTGTGTGTGTGTGTGTGTGTGTGTGTGTGTGTGTGATGGTGGTGGGTGGAGGGGAGCCTCTGTTAGCGCCGACACTCCCATCCAGCAAAATTCCAAACCCCCGGCATCAGTACAGAGCTTATGATCTGTGGGAAAGCCAAGGCGAGTCGTGGTGCGGCAGAGCACCTCGCCCGAGTCTCCAGACGGCCTGATTTGGGAACGCCGTGAAATCCGTGGCACCTCTCCTGGCTTCCTGGCTGAACGGTTGCCATATCTTGTGATGGACTGAGGCAGGAGAGAGCGAAGCAGCCAGGGATGAATACGGCTTAATCTTTACCCAGGCCACATGTGTGTGCATGATAACATGGTTGCTTTCTTCCTGTGCAGGGTTATTCTCCGCCAGCTGCCAGGTTAGCTGCCTCGCACAGCCGTGTTTCGCTGCGATATTTGCCCGCTGTAAAAAGAACTATTGCACCTAAGGTGGGGGCTAATGCATGTTTTTGGAATTGGTGGTAATTCCTGACACATTTCGAGAGACAGATAGGGTGTCTTATAGCAAATGACAATATATGTAAAGACACCTAGCTTTTCCCCCCCTTTTAGTTCCTAATATTTTATTTGTGAGGAGCCTCCTTGCGCTGGGGATCGAGGTTATTTTTATAATTAAATGGCGGCATTGTGATCAAAAGCAGCTAAACACACATTTAAAGTGGGACTCCAGGTCTGCAGACGTGAGGAAGGAGCTATTCCTGTAACACCACATCACAGAATATATTTAGATCTCTGCAGGAAGAGGTCACTCATTTTTAAAATTGTGATTTTGCTGAATTTACAGACACAAAAAAAAATCACATTAAAGTAGCTTTAACCCCATTTTTCTCCCCCATTCATACAGTCTGAGTGTGTGTGTGTGTGTGTGTGTGTGCTGCAAGCAGGTGCTCTTTACTCCAAGCCTGTGTGTGTGTGTGTGTGTGTGTGTGTGTGTGTTTTTTTTTCATCATCTCCGTCGGCTTTAATGCACTCACAGCAGCTTGCTGTAAATTTCCCTCTTTCTCTCCTTCTCGCATAAACTTTCTCCTCCTCCTCCTCCACTCATCTGCCCGGCTGCACAAAGCCCATTTATTATGATTGCATTACCATAAATGATTTTATAACATCTGCTTGTCAATAATTATCGTACAAATTCCCTCGCCCTCTGACCTGTGCTCTGAATGAACCCCAGGTGTAAGGCGCTGTCTGGCTAATGAGTAGCTCCACGTTAGCGCATTGTCCCCACATCAGTGCACACAGCCGCACAGCCACTTCAATTAGAGCCTGCCGCACGCCTTAATATTAGCCCAAAATTGAGGAATCGCGCGCTAATTGAAAATATTGTATTCAAGAAGAGAGTGGCTGTAAGCAAATGGAGGGGATATCTGATCTAATATCAGGAAGGATGCACAAACTACCGAGTCGCTCTGTGGAAAGCTTCCTCACAACTTACAGGCTCGTCTTTTCCTTTTCTCTGTGGACGTGTAGTTTGTTGGACGTTATCACACCTCAGATAACGAACGAGATCATGCACCTCAATGACATGTTAAGTGTTTATTAATGTACTTATCAGCAGCTAGAGACTCTCAAGCCTCCGTCCAGGTAACAGGCAGGTGTAACGATATAACACAAAGCTTTTATACTGTGTACAGATATGAAACAAGCAGCTATTTGTTTATCAAGATCCCCGTTAGCAGCAGCATTAGCATCGGCTGTTCTTCCTGGAGTCCACACACATACACACAACAGCTCAGCTCGTTAACTTTACAATTAAGTAAAATAAGGCAGAGAAACATGTCGTCATTCAGCACAACATGCATTAAATCAAACACAGAATTATAAATCCAACGTTATTAATCTTGAACTCATAATTCTTCATAATAAACATAAAACCACCAGAATGACCTTAAATAACATCCCGTTCACTGAAATCCAAGAAAACAGGGCAAAAGTACGTTTTACATTCTTTGCTCTCACCAGCAGCACATTTTATTGTGAAACACCATTTTCTTTGTCTATAGCTTCTCTCAAACGTGTAAATATTTGTTGTTCATGTTTTTTATAAAGATGTGTTCATGTCAGCTCCATTGAAGGCCAGAAATCCCTCTGAGATCCACAGCAAAGACGAACTGGGTTTAAAAACTGTGTCGGAGGTCAAGAATGAACCTTTAATATGTCTTTAAATATACATTCATATTGTCTCATGTAGATGAGCTGCATGTCATCAACTTCTGTGGAAAAAAAAATCCAAAAACATAATTTTAAAAGGTTTTCATCTGTAAATAATGCAAACATCTGAAATGTAAAAATACGTATCATAATGAGGGAGCAGCTGATCAGTCGTTGCCAAATGAGAACAGAAAGTTCTATAAAAACCTTCTTTTTCTCTCAGAGCTTCCATTTATTTAAGAAATCCAACTTATGCTCACACAACCCAATATTTTCACAGTTAAATTATAGAACTGCTGCGACTTATTTTGTGGTAATAATAACGTCACACATGTGGACTGTGCTGTGTTTGTATCGTCTATGAAGCATCTACAACACGGTGGATACGATGGAGACTGTTGACCAGAAACACATCATTTTGTCGGGACGTCACAGTTAAAAGAATGATTTATAATCCAGATACAATGCTGCAGCTACAGCATGTCTGGAATCACACAGTATGAATAAAAGCAGGTTTTTTCTCAGTCAGTCAGAGTTCCTGGTGAACGGCACAAAGATCGGCTCCATGTCTGAGCTCTAAAAAAATCAGCACATCTGAACTGGTTCTAATGTTTAAGATTTAAATAAAAGATTCAAAGTTAGCGTAGTCCAGCTAGCTTCTCATTTCTGTGGAGAATTTTGCCGAAACATTGAACTATTTGTGAACTTTAGGAGCTTTCAGATCATCTGAGCGAGGTATGAAGAGAGAAGTTCATCAAAATGTCTTGTGATGTGACGTGTACTTGGCCTGCCGCAGTAATAGAATAGAATAGAATAGAATAGAATAGAATAGAATAAATGCTTTTATTGTCATCATGTGGTGCATAACTATAAAAGTAAAGTATAAAAAGACAAATAAGAATATATGCATATATTTACAAAAGGAGCCAGTAGGACGTAAACACAGTTTGCTGGACGGTAGAATAAATATAAAAGACTCGTTTTAACTATTAAACGGCTCCAGTGCCCGTATTGCCATCATATAAAACACTTGGACGTATGCCGACACTCGTTCCTCTGCAGCTACGTCACAGCGTCCTGTCAAAGTGTGAACAGGCTGCGACGGTCAAAGTTTCAGACGCAATACTATGATGAAGTACTGCGTCCCAGTTGTACGCGTACAGCATGTACTCGTACTAACACTCTGTACGGGCAGCTGTAGGAAAGTATGTGATCTGGAAGGCAGCCATGGATGCTGCTCTTTAGCCAAACTGAGATAAGGTTATTGTTAGCAGAGAGACAGAGAGGGTTCCCTCGCTGTGGATGTTCATCAGCCCAAATCACAACACTGAGGCCTCATTTCTTTTCCTTTTAAACAACAACACGTTTCTGAGGCCGGCGTGACGTCAAAGACACGATTTCCTTCATAGCTGCAGAAACTCACGTCGTCATTTAATCACAGCTGATGATCATCTGATCGATCGGAACAAATCCAGAAATAATCTGTATTAACATCACTTCACACAGCAAAAGAAAAGATCACGTTGTTCAAGAATCTAGTTTGTGATCCGCACAAAAGAAGATGCATCATTCTGTCTTTCTTTAAAACTTCATTTGCAAAAACAGAGAACTGCATTTTTGTAGATTTTCAGAAACCTTTTTATTTTTTGTTGTTTTCTTGAGATAATATCGATCAGACTGAAGCTGATCTCACTCAGTAGAAATGACACAAACAGAGATAACTGAAGTTTGATTGGTGTCTCAGGTAGACGATGGAGACGTGGGTTTTATGAAGGTTTGTGGAGGTGGAGTTACCTGTTTTTGCAAATGAACTCTTCAATTATTTTCATTTGTTGTCGAACTAAAGCTCACGTTTATTTCATTGACATTTTGTTAAAAGGCGATAAAAGAAAAAAAAGAAAAGCCGAAAAAGAAAAGAAAAAAAAGGCAAAAGATTCATTCCAAACGTCCCAAACTGTAGGTAAAGCCTGATATGACTGATTTGGGGTTTTGTGTTACCGACATAACAGAAGAAATATTTCCAGATTCTAACATGAGCTCACGTATGAACATGAACAACTTAATAAAAGGGTTCCATGAGTCCCTGCTCATAGAACAAGCTCTGGTATATTTACGGAGTTAAACGTAACGGAGTGAAATCTGAGATCACACCGGCTCCATCGTCCTCAAACGCAGCCATCGCGCCTATTTAATAACAAAATGAAAACAAATCCGCAGCACAATCGCTTTAATGCGGCACGCTCGCATTACAAACCATTGTTCAAGTGCTCAAAGACAATGAAGTGCATTGATCTGTTACACGAGTCGGCTTCTCCCTGAACAGCAGTCTGGCTGCTCCACGGCAGACACAACTGCAATGTCAGAAGCAGGCCTAATTGAAAAGTTAATTAACTTTTTGAAGTCATCAGCTGTCATTCTTACAAATCAGACTCCAGTCAGCCCCCCCGGGGACCAACTTTCCAGCAGCCTTAATGACTGGGGACCTGCGCCGGGCTACATGGGAACATTTGGTCATTGAAAGTACCATTTATAGAGTATTGTTTAATTAAAGTCAAATTAAGAGAACTGTATGCAGAATTTAATTTCTGGTATGAATTACTGTTGAAAACAGAGTGCAACTCAGATAATCAAACTTTTCATTATCCTCTCCTCCCTCCTGAGGTGCCTTCGCTGCTTCGCTCCACGTCTTTGTTTTACGACTCCCAAGACGTAAATGAGAGGAAGCTACCCACAATGCACTGCATATCAACAAGTTCTGCCTCCGACATCAACTTCCTTCTGTCCAATGTTTGTGTTTTTCAACAAACAAAAGCTTCGGCTTGTCTCTCCGTCTGGAGCCGATATCGATCTGCTGCTGTCGGTGGCGTTTGACGTCCCGCTGACGTCATGAGACGCTCACGTTGACCCGTTTTACGTTTATGATTTAAGAACGTGCCAAAATAAACCAATGAAATCTTTAAAACAGTAAAATAAGAGCTGATTGGATGTGCAGGATATTTTTTGTTGGGAATTCTTGGACTTTTGAGGCCATTTCTAAAAGCAGAAGACGTCTCAGAACGTGACGACACACAAACACGAGGGATGAGGGCATTGTTTGGAAAGTAGGAACAAATTTTGGAAGCCTTGCACGTGTTGGCGCTTTAGAATGTGAGTCTATGTATATAAATGTGTGTATTATATATATATACACACACCGTAGACGTTTCCACATGTTGACGGGTCCTCACTTCCTGACAGACGTCTAAAAGCTGTTTGGAGTTAAAACGTTTAGTCTGTGATTCTGATCCAGGACCGTTTTGATCCAGTCCAGTGAATCTCTCCTCACGGTCTGCAACCTGTTTATTCTGTTTGCACTGAAAACTATCTTATGGCTACTTCGAAGCAGGATTCAGGGTTAGTGAGCTTCACTTCAGGTTTAGTTTGAAGTTTTCAGGCCTTCGGTGGCGTCTTACTTCATACATCATAATCGTAACACAGCAGGTTATATGAAGATCAACGCATGTTGAAATTACCGCTGTGAAACAGACAAATCAACATTTCTAAAGATCCCAGAGTTAGAGCAGATAGAGTGATAGAGGAAGTTTTGTGAAGGTTCAGGCCTTTGTGGAGTGATGCCACCGTATGAGAGAACTAATGAAAACAGGACAGCCCGGGGCACACCTGGTTGAGCGAGCGTCCCACGTTTAGAGGCTACAGTTCCTGATGCATCATGGGTTCGATTCCTGCTCAGGACTCTTTGCTGCAGGTCCTTCCTCATTCTTCTCCCCTACATTCCTGTCTCTCTCTGTCCGATCTACTGAAGGCAAAAAAATTAAATACAAAAAACACAAAAGCCTGATGACCTTCTAGCTGACCTTATAAGACGTGTGATCAATCAGTCTGAACAGTGTTTTTATATTTGCTCTTTACTTGAGCCCAAACTGTTCAACATCTGATAGAATGAAACTGTCTTATCAGACTGAATGCATCCTTTTTTCCATGACTTGATTATTTATTCTTTAAATAAGTCGTCTTACACACAGCTGTAGTCACATTCAGGTCCTCCTGTGCTTTAATCACAGGCACCGATATTCAACAGACTTATTCACGCGGCAGCTTCTTTTCTGCTTTGGCTGCAGCAGCTGCGTCAGGTTTGACTTTTGTTGTATTTCTAGATTCCTCGTCTTGATTTAGAATTATAGTTTGTTCTTCTTGTGAGAAATGTGTGTCTGTAGACTGCTGTGAACATACTTAGATCTAGATTTAGAAGCTCAGGCTTGACTCAGCGAGTAGTTAACCAGCTACGCCTTCAGCTCGACTGCGCTTGTCAGGTTCAGTTAAACCGGATAACATGAGGCTATTCTGGGTTTGTTGAACCTGCGTCATGGCACAAGCTTTTGGCGTTCGTACGTAATTATGGATCCGTGAACAAAGCGGCTCGATGGTACGGTCAGCGGTATCGCGGCGTGTCCTGTGCACTTCAGAGCACAGTCATGTGAAGGAAAAGATCCCAGACTTTAGGGTTAGAACTTGGTTTAAAGCTTGAGCTTACTTCCCACTGCGTTGTTTCAGAGATAACCCATTTTATGACACCATCATTTCTCCATCACACGATCAATATTTGTCCTTTTACCTCCACTCTCGCGGTCTAACGATGATTTCAGGACAGCGTTGTCAGATTCAGACGGACGGAGCTTAAATTCCCACCGTCGCACCGCCGTCTCATTTAAAGGTTGTGTGCAGACGGATCCTCCCGTGTTGTTTCCGGGGGGTCAGCGCAGGTTTAATTGATTCTCCTTCTCCCTCCGTCTCTTATTAGGGCCACAGCGGCTCTCCATGGGAACTGCTAATTGGGCCTCCCCTGTGGCCACTTGGAGAAGCAGGCAGACGTGGCCCGGTAGACACTTCTGCCGGTCCACAGGGATAAATGGTGGATAAGAGATTCATGCGAATACGCAGCTCTGAGGATCGCTTCTTTAGGGACGCCAGTCTGATGTCTCCCTCCTTCACCATCTGGACAGCAGATTTACTGACAAACGGATCGGGACCAGAGAGACTCAGGCGATGAAACGCGATGAAACATGATTTTTAGATGATAACACCTCTTCTCAAACCGCCGCCGTGTGTGTTCCTCTGTCTCTGTGAGGACCTGATCCAGTCCTAGACCAGGTCTAATGTGAGGACACTGATGGAAACTCTTAAGAAGTTGATGTATTTTTGATGGTTTTTGGAAAGACTTTTATAAAAGTGTTTGTTTTTTGTTGAAAAAGTGAAAATAATTGTGGAAAACGTGTCCATTTCTGATGAGAGCTGGCTTCATGACAACGTGATAACATTCAGAGAGTGAAGACTTTTGAAAGTAGGACATGTTGGCAGTGGATCTCTGAGGCCGTGTGAGGACACCATCAACAAGTCAGCTCAGGTTTAGAAAGCAGACTTCTGAAAGTAAGAAACTGAGCATGAAAAGTCTGGAAGGGAAGATGTTCTCAGAAAGGGGGGACTTACTGAAATGCAATTTTTCTGAGAAATACGACTTTTTTTTTGAGAATTATTCTTTTGTTCAGCGAGCGCGCGGCAGAAAGCACATGTGTAGAGTGAAGACATTCAGGGTTTGCATTATTTCATCAAAGCTCCTCACAAGTGAAGAAGTGGTGTGAGCGCTGGAGCAGCGGTGCAGAGACAAAGTGTGGGACGATGTGGAGGCTGGTTGAGTCGTGGGCATGGCGGCGTGTGTGTGTGTGTGTGTGTGTGTGTGTGTGTGTGTGTGTGTGTGTCGACTCCACTGGCTTGGTGCATCTGCATATGTGTTTTATTTGGCGGTAGATGTGACTCTGGCTTGGTGCGTATGTGCATGTCTGCACCACATGTGGCAGATAAAAATGTGCTGAATTCTGGTGGCTACGAGTGTGTCTGCGCTCACCTGCCCATGTGTGATAGGACATTACGTGAGCCTGTGTAACTGACCTTGATGTGTGCTGCTCAGAAGTGAGGATGAGCAGACAGGCAGCAGACTCTCACCTCAGTTGTTCGTCTTTTCTCGCTTCACTTCAACCACAAAGGCGCAGAAGAAGCGGTTCTGTTTATTCCATATCAAACCCAAGTTTACACAGGCTTTGCATCCTGTCTGTGCTGGATAGAAAACCAACACGTTTCCTCGAATATGACATTTAAATCTTTTTAGGTAAACCTTTGTGAGCGGACTGGAAGGAAGTGTAAGTGTGTGTTTTTTTTTTCCTGTCTCCGGTCAAACTGACTTTTTAAAAATAAACCAGAGCTCGGTGCGACAACGAGACCAGATAACGGTTTCGTTTGCACACAGCGAGATATTCTCACGGTGCTGAAAGGCTGAGGATGCACAATTTTTTTTTTTTACAGTAACTTGAATAATATCAAAACATTTACTCCACTATGACTCACCGGGTGCCTGTGGCTAAAACGCTGCCTTACGGTCTCTTTGTTGTGGCGTGCGTTTTATTGAAACGCCCCAAATTTACCTGAAGCGCTTCACTTTTTCAGTTTTGTTTTTTGTGTGCCATTAAACGGAAATCAACAGAGAACAAAGGTTTTCCACAGTTTGCTTTTACATATTCAAATCGTCTGAGCTAATAATGTGTTTTAAACGGTGTGTGTGTGTCGGTGTGACCTCTGAGAAAAAAGGATCTCGCCTGAAATTATTTCAAAAGATATTGAAGGAAGGAAACACCCTTTGCTAAAAACTAAAATCATATCAAAACTCACCAGTCATAATGGTTGCAAAACCACAGCAAAGTTACAACTGTGCAGGAAGAGTGGAATTGAAAATGAATCAGGCGTGAAGTTTCTCAGCGTGAGTACAGAGAAATCACAGTGGAGTTCAGAGAGAGCCTGGGAGTCAGGATTAGCGTTTGAAGGCTAAATGGTGTTATCGGTTCTGATTAAGGAGCATGTACATGGTGCTCGCTCCACCTCTGAGACAGCCATGGATGTCAATAGGGCTAATTGGCTCATTAGACCAGGTATTTAACTGTGCTATAATCATTCTGTGTCATCACTTAAGCCCTGGTGGAGCACGAGGGGCTCTGGCGATTGAATACCCCTCTAACCTCTGCAATAATCTGTGATAGGAGATGGAGAGGCTCGTCTGACAGAAGGAGTGCACGGTGGCTCATGATCGGTCTTGTGCCGGGTGGATTTGTACTTTTGCTTTTTTGTTTTTTTGGGTTAAATATTACTTTGCCAGTGAGCAGATGAAAGGTGGAATCTGCACTAGAAGAGTCAGAGTTTCCACTTTAGCGAGCTCATCCTGGATACGGTGCAGCATCAAACCAGCAACGACCATAAAACCACACACACAACACCGGATTTCCCCCCAAATACCCTAATGTAATAGACCTCATTATTAAAAACCGTATTTTTGCCGCTGAATGAAGGGAAGCCCCCAAAATCTTGTGGGAAATTCTCGCGTGTGACCTTTAACGAGTTGGCACCGCGCTGCTTTTTCTGTTTGTTTGACAGATTTCACGTCATAAAAGTCAAACGTCTATAAAATAAATTGATCCAGAAGACAAATTAATCCTTACGTTTTGCACAGTTCATTGAATCCCCGACTCTCTGCAGCAACCGGCTCCTCCTGTAAACTGGCTTTTTAATTACATTTTGAGGAAAGTGCATTTTGTGAAGGACTGTGAGAATCACAAAACCTTTAAATTCAACATATCTGTGCCATTTATACTATTTTACTGCGTTACAATCGTATATTTATATTAATGAGGCTCAATTTATCCCCCTGCGAACAGAAAACTGAGAAGAAGCTTCATAAATGTTATGACAGACTTGTATTTTTATCCACAGCGAACCCAACAGTTCTGTGCCTAAACCAAGCTTTGAGAATGTAGTTAAAGTTTGAACCAGGCTGTGGTTCTTCTGAAGCCTCGCCATGCAGTTTGGCTGCAATGAGTAAAAACGAAACCTGAATCTGTGAATGATGGACCCACACAGGGCTCCTGCCCCGGGCTCCTGGGTTTCTTTAAAACGTAAATGAATGTGCAGTTCAGTCGTACAGAAACACGAGCTGCGGGAGACGAGCTTTTCTATTTTATCGGCTGAGAGTCAATAAGAATTAACGTGCACATGCGACGAGGATTATATTCCCTCGCAGACGTACGTGGACGGTTTTAAATGATGCTACTTCCTCACCGCTTTCACAGGATGTGTTCTCGTACATGCGCAGTAGATCGGCGTCTACGTACTCGGAGCTGTAGTGTCGTCCGAAGTGTCGGTTTTTAGCTGCGTGAACTCAGGCCTGAGATGAGTCTGCACCGTTCACGTCTATCGCATCGTGAGGCAGAGAGTAAAGGTGTTCCACCGACGTTCATGTCCTGAGCTGATATCATAGGAAGAACAACTATGTTTTTAAACTACATAGTTAATCGGAATGCAGAATTTTCAATGGATAGAGCTGCAGCAGGGATTAAAGAACATACAGTAGCTAAAGCACAAAGGTAGAGTCATCTAGAAGCCAGCTAGTTGACATGTATGCTCAGTTAACTTCCTTAACTTGTCCATGAATGTGAGAATCCAGAGGGAGCTCGTAATCGTCCCAACAGTTCGAATGTGAGTCCACCCCTGGATTCAAACAGAAGCACACGAGACAGACGGGGAGACTGGAAACAGCGAATAAATCAATAAGACTAAATCACCAAATATCTCCTGAAATCATTAAACAGACTAATTGACTGATGAGGCCATTCATGGGGATGAAGGTCTAATAATGACCAAAAGGTGTCCTCCAAAGCCTTCCTGAAACCTGTGATCTGCGTCTAACACGATCCGTTCAGTCAAAGTCAGATGAAAAGTAAAACTGCAGCACAACACAAAATTATACCCCAAAGAATCAGAAAAGTTGAGAACTAGCACATCTTCTGTTTGTTTGTTTTCCCGTTCACAGTTCCACACATCCGTCGGAGGCTCGTGCCATCGCTGCCATGGTCTCTGCTTAAAGGATGGAGGGAGAGGGGGGTGGTGGTGGTGGTGGTGGTGGTGGTGTCCTGAGGGCCCGGGGAAGCTGGCATGGTGCTGACCACGCCGCCGTTTCCTCTGAAAGGAATGTCTGGTGTGGCATCAGTCACTGCTGGCATTCTGGAGATGGTCTGCCAGTTCCTCATCATTGTGCCACCGCTGCACACACACACACACACCACACACACTCACACACACACACACTCACACACACACACACACACACACACAGAAACATAAACGCGTCACACTCGGCTCCCACCCTGTGCAGGGAAGTGATAGGCAGAGGACGAAGAGCGCACATCCTTATCGACGCCAATCCAGATGAACCTACAGACACGCTTCCCCAACACCCCAGACCCACTCGCTGCACAGTTGGCCACCATTAGCCTTCTTTTAGCTATGACAGTCCTAAGGCTAAGGGGAGGGGGGAGGGGGGCGCCATTGCCAAGGTGCAACCGTGATTTGCTACATCTCCCAGGGCTACGGGGCCTCTAGGCTTACTGGCCCATGGAGACATAAGCCCCGGCCTCCCTGGAGGCTCTCGGCCAACCCAGACGCTTGGCATGGGCCGAACCGCCCAATGGGAGCCATCCAAGAGCTGTGGATGGCTATGATATGTTTCCACCGAGGGCAATTTCAATCATGTGGAATTTCGATGGATGAAAGGAATGCGTTTCGCTGGGGGTGGACTGAACGAGAGCGAGTCAAGCTGCCGCTTTCACACATTACCCCGTCTCATGGCAGAATTAAAAAGGTATCCTTCATCAACATCACAGTAAATTTAAGTCTGAAACGTTCAAACAAACAAACAAAAATGTACCTGGTTTAAAAAGCGTTAACGGGTCGTTTGCTTAAATCACAATAAAGTATATTTCTGTCCTGCACCCGGTGATGTATCACCATGCAGATAGTTACGGCTGTATTTGCTCTGATTATAAGATATTTATCTCTTCATTTTCAGGGTGAAGCTACTGAAGCAGAAAGTTTGTCCCAGAGAAAGCATCGACTCTGTGGTTACTGCAACCATTAAACTACATCTCAGCATCTTTAACAGACATGGACATTTGCCTTTTCAGCCTCCAGCTCTTCAGACATTGATGATTTTCACTCACACAACAATATTTAACATTTTCCACAGGCCCTGTTCACACCTGGCCTAACACGTATCATCAGTGATCAGGTTTCGTCTGAATATCGGGGCTCGTGTTAAATCTGGGGCTCTGTGGGTCTTCTCACGGGGAATTTAGATCATCAAACACTTAGTTTTTTGTGGTCTGGTGATTTTTTTTGGTGCATTTTCTGCATCAATCAATGGTGTAAATGTCTCTTTGGACGTAAAGAAAAACCTAATATTTACTGTGACAAATCAAAATGTAATAGATCTGATGTGCTTTCTGCAGAAGACTCAGTGGCTGCATGAGCTCATAATTTATATTTTGAAAGTCAAAAAAGGCCCGTTGCTGACTAAGACAGGCCTCCCCGTTCTGAGGCGCTGTTGCATTTATTAGTAACAGCACAACAGTTTATCAAGATAAGACTCTCCTGCTTCTTTCATGTACTTCTAAATATCGAGCGGCGCGTATCGTCTGCCTTTCCCTGTAATCTGCACCTGTGCACCGGTTCACACCTGCTATTAGGAAGCCGCCTCAGATCCCACCTTTCTGCTCCGTGCAAAATACACACTCACATCGTTTTTTCCACTTCTAGAGATCAGATGAGTTATTTCATCTCTTCTGCCCAGTGCAGTGAAATTTAAAAAAAGAAAACCCACCATGCTCCTTGTTGCACTTTAATGTGACGCCACTGAGTTTGTGCTTCTGTTTAAGGACATCAGCTGAGTCGGCGATTTGTGGATGTGGACTCACTGGCGTACGGGAATCTGGCCCAGACCACCTCCGAGCGGTCGGATCTTAATGTGTCTTGAGTGCATTCGGTCTACGTGTCACCTGAGGCGTCGGTTAATGTCAGGTGTGTTCAGGGCCAGAGACTCCTGAGAGGCTGCAGATCCAGTCTCATTACAGACCAGGGTTAACCAGGCTAGTTCTGGCTAGCCTCGTTAGCATGCGCCTAATTACCTGTAAGACGGTAAATGGAAAAGGAGCACCTCAATTCCTGAAAAATTAGTAAAGCTGTCTGCCACAAAGGGATCTTTTGTATTTCTTCACCCTTTCACCTGTTTACTTCTGACAAAGCGCCGCCTTGCCGCCGCGTTTCAAATGTAATCAATGCGAAACTTTTGGAATGTAAAAATGATGAGACTTCCAGCCAGCTAACCGCTGCACAATATGCCTTTACAACCTTTATGAATATTCATGCAAACATAACATCTGGTTTATGAGATTTTGCAAACAACATTTGAGGAGCTCATCAAAATAAGTTAGCAATTTCTGTGTTTGTGTGTCTGGAGAAATATGGGATGATAAAGAGGACACGGCTCGCTGTCACTGCAGGAAAAAGACAACAAATGTCATTTTCAGCAGTCGGTTCCTGCTGAAACGTTTCCGCTGTAGCAGAGAATAAACTAAAGCAGCACTTTGTTTTCTCTCTGTGATTGTGTAGGGCTTCTCAGAGGTCAGAGGTCAGCCAGCAGTGGATCTTTGTCTTACATCAGCAGCACTAGATGCTCTGTGGGATCCTCAAATGTGACCAGATACCATGAAGGAACAGGGCTACCAGACGGTATGAAAACCTCTGTTGTTTGTACTTTTATTGCTGTATTAATGCTTCTGCTCCTCATGTGTGATGAACCGTAGCCGCTGTCAGTAGTCTAGGTTTTACCATTCATAACGACTGTCAGCGTGTCAAAGACATTCATTAAAGATGGCACACACCACAACACACCTAAATCAACCTAATCAAAGGGTTAAAGGCACACTGATGAAGGATTACAGTAATTTTTAATCTAGACATGTTGTTTTTTTAATTCGCTCTGACTACACTGGCTTGATGGTTTTGATTAATATGGCCAGGAAATGTTTGTGAGCAAGACATATACGGCGATTCATCTGCAAAATAATCCAATCATTACCAACTAATGACAGGGGGGGTGAAAAATGATGTGAGCCCGCCGCGGCTCCCCAACATGCATCAGGGCCCCACCGACGCAGAGGATTGGAGGCCCCACCTGTCACTGCGATGCAGTAATTGCATTGTGGGCTCTGTGCTCTCCTCAGCTCGCGCTCCTCTCTTCCCCATCCACCGCCGTTCAGCTGCGCAGACAATGCTCGTCTTAATGAAGCCGTCTGACGAGGTGGCAATTACAGACTTCTGTCACTGTCACCGGGGGCAACCGGGGAAGAGGTGGGGGGGTTAGTGGTGGCGGCGGCGGCGGCGGCGTAGGATATCTCACCCCTGAGGGCTTCTCCACACCCGCTGTGTTACGCTGGATGGCAGGGTGGCTAAGCTGCTGTCAAAGGCAACTGGAGAGCGCGAGCTGGATTAGAGGTTTACTGTGTGAGTGATTGTTAGAAGTGAAGTGATGCATCGCAGCGTATGGAGATGTCTCCGGATTGATGGATGATCCGGTGACACTTCCATGTACACTTAAAAATGGAGCAGTGGGGGGAAAAAAAATAAAATCACCCCACTGCTCTGGGATTTTTTTGTTTTTTGCCCAAATTTCCAGAAACATACGTGTTAAAGTTGCTTGGATGTAGTTAGGAACGCTCACCCTCAGCTACGACTCTGAGAAAAATCACCCCGGTGATGATTTTGTCCAATATTTCTTGTTAAAATTGAGACTTACAGAAACGCCACGACACGAGGTCATGGAATGTGAAAGACGTGGGCATTTATCGAGCAGAAAATGTCTATTGAAAGCCAGTATTTATGACAAACAGGAGCGAGTGCTGTTGCAGCTGGACCGACTTGGGGTCAGGGTATCTCAGCTGCTTCAATTTTCATCACTGTGTCGTTTAAACAAAAGTACCATGTGACCAAAGAGACGACTTCTCCAAAACTTTTCACTGAGGTCGGTGGATTTTTTAAAAACATTTTCTGCTGTTACATCCACCAGCTTCCATCTAGCTCTGGATAGCGATAAGCTAAAACCGAACTGACCCTCGTTGTCGTTTTAGGGTCACACACGCTGAATGTACCATTACGGCTCTTTAGCACTCATTTACGTTGTTGTTTTTATTCTGGTAATTGGTCCCACGCTTACGTTTTTAGCATTTGTTCCACGTTATCCCGTCACACTGGGTGCTGTCGGCCGCTTTGTGCAGCTTTGCTAACAGGCACCAGTGTGTGTTAAATCGGACCTGAATCCACGCACAGGTGCCATTATAACTTAGCCACCGAACAATAAGTTACCATAAATTGTGAACCTCACACAGCCTGCCACGTCTCCACTGGTGCAGCAACAGACATTAGGAACACAATTAGGTTAGCCAAGCTTTGCTGGAGAAATTATGCAGAATTAGAGATTCCACTCTGGTTGCAGTGGTATCAAAACAGCCATGGTGGCTAAAAGGGAAATGTGCATAAGAGGCTTAAAGGCATTCCAATTCTTAATGGTGATGTGATGGATGTAGTAGAGAATGGCATCGCCGGCCCGGATAAAGGGTTGAGTACAGATATAGCCCCCTTAAGAGATAAACCAGCCTCTATGATCCATGTAAACCAAAACAACTGAGTTTCCCCAAAGCCAGTTCACATGCAGTTCGTACAACTGAAACTTCTCACAGGGACTCTTTAACAATCATTAAATGGCATCAGTTACGATGGATAGATTTATCGATGGTGATTACTTATGTGTGTTTAAACAAAAGGACAAAATGGTTTCAGTCATGCAGTTGAGTCCACAATGTGCCGTCTGTGGTTCTAACCGCTCCATCCAGCAGACTGTCAACCTGTCACATGGAACGCTGCTGAGCCTTTAAAGCAGGGATCTCCAAGTCCGGTCCTCGTGAGCTACTGTCCTGCAGGTTATCTTAACAGACTTGTGTAGAACTTGACAACAAGCTGTTGGAGATCCATTAATGTGAGTCAGGTGTGTTGCAGTAAAGAAACGTCTAAAACCTGCAGGACGGTAGCTCACGAGGACCGGACTTGGAGGTCCCTGCTTTAAAGTGTTGCTCACTTGGACAAAAGGTCCTTGAATCCAGATTGTAATGTTTCGGTGTGTTGACGTCTCCGATGAAGCTCAGACTTTGTTTGTGAAGTAGTTTGGTCCGAACACACTCTCTCACACACACACATGTAAACTCTTACTTTACATCAGCACAGCTCCATCGTGGTGTCCACATACGCTGCAGTGGTTCTATCACGCCTACCTGCCCTGGTAGATACCACGACACGGTTCTGGACCCAAACAAAAATACATCCTCAGTCTCTTCTCTTTGCATCTTTACTGATGCAGACGTCAGCGTCTCGTCTTCTTTACTTTGTGAGGAAATCAATTTAAGCAGCAGAAAACCTTAAAAGACCTCCATAGTATGTCTAGCGTGTAGCGTGTCACATTGACCACATCAACTTATAAGCGTGCATATTTCCATTTTTTTATTTCAATTTTTAGATTTTTTTTTTAAATTGCTGAAATTTGCTAAACATTTCAATTTCAAACAGTCTCATGCTGTTCCTGGTAAGAAGTGCCAACAGGTTGCTCCATATCCTCCAGTTGCCAAACAGGACTTAGATTTGACCAGCATGGCGTTCTGAAGGCTGATTCATGCAGCTATATATATTTTTACTGTAACCATCTCACTGCCAAAATACCAGCAGACATCTGTGTTTGCATTAACACATTTATTTTTGTCAGCGTGCAACGACTTCCACAACAGCATCTATCCCGTCGGCTGACTCTAAACCGGCCACACCGAGCTGTTCGTGCCGTTTCTTCTCCGACATCAGTGTTCTGTACGCTGCACAGGACGCCTGCTCCATATGCTAGGGTTCCTGCTGTCCTTGGACTTTATCCGGTAGGACAGAGAAGAGCACCATGACGATGTGCATGTAGAGCGTTTAACCAGATCATCAAACTTAACAGCTGATTTAACTGGCATGTTTTTTATTCACAGAACTCTTTTGTTTTTGGTTTAGTTTCCTGTTGTTTCAGTGGTTGCTTTGGTTGCACGACATCTGTAGGCATGAGCTGAAGGACAAAGATGGTCGTACAGGTGACTCCTTCCTCTGGCTTCAGTCGGCCTCTAACTGTACTGCTGCTGCATTGGTTGAACTTTTCCTTCTGCCACAACACACATCCAGTTTACCACGACAATGACAAGACAAAGGCAGGCTGTCATTATGAGCCAGTGAGTCATTGTCTTCATGGAGATGCTACTTTAGCCCAACGCTAACCTTTGTGCATGTAGAACCTCCATTCAAGGTGTTTCTGGGGGAGAAATAAAGAACCTGTTCCAGAGTCTGGAAGAACTGCTGAACGTAGACGAGGAGGACAACAAGCAGCTTTTTGTTCTGCTGTCTCGATGTCTTTGTTGACTCGTTGTCTTCTGGATTTTTTCTTTTTCTTCAGGATTCCTGAAAATGTTTACTTAATATTTAGGATTTCATCTTTATCTTGATCTTCCCTTAAAGTCAGTTGGACCGAAGACCTCTTGAAATCTCTTTCAATGCACTGAATGACTCAACGCTTCTCCTTAATTTCGTATAAAAACTGACGATGCGTCAACTGCGCTCCCACACAGTGATGCTGGTTCCCAGTGACGTGCCGAGGCCCAGTTACTGCTGCAGTCAGTGCACCAGTCGGTTGGCCGTGCTAATGCTGTTAGCATGTACTGTATCAGAGGAGGAGGACCGCGTCACACGCTGCTTTCACTTTTGCTGTCATACTTCTGTTCTGACGAAACCAACTGAAGAAGAGGCATTCGTCTCCAAGCTGTGCGTAATATTGCTCCATCACTTCAGCATGTGCAGAAATCTGATCGAAAGCATCATCAGCCCATCGCTGTTTGAGTCAGTCAAAGCTGAGCTACTTGATGGGATGTCTGTGGACGCATATTGTAAGATCTTTGAGTCGAACATGATTGTGCACGATTAAATAAATAAATGCATTTAAATGAAAGTCCACCATAAGGACCATACGGACTCTGTGATCCATAAATGACTTTACATGTTAGCATCGAGGACAATAGAAGGACTCTGATATTTATGTTTTTAAAAGAGGAAAGTTTTGAAAGATCATTTATTTGAACTCAACTTGGTCAACGGTTAGCTGAACTTTTTATGAAACCATGGAAGACCTCATTAGTTTGAATTGGCATCGGCCCAATAACGTATTACCTGCAGAGGCTCATCAGAACCCTTCAGCTCCCTCGGACATAGACGGGCCATTGTTTTAAACAGCACTGCCCCGCTTGTCTCTGTTCTGATTGAGTAATGAGCGCACAATCAAACTCAGGAGACGCAGAGGGCAGAGAGAGTTCAAACTTTAACTGAGTTTCTCAAACTCTGCGTCTTTCTGCCACTTTTTTTGCTCGACTGAAGTACTGCTGAGTAGCAAATAATATTTTTTTGACAGAAACAGCTTACGCTTGATGGTGAATTGAAATGACTCACAGTTAAAATCCCCCTAAAATATTAGCACATGGAGTTACTTGAGTTTCTCTCTCATCTTTCTGTCTCTGTCAGTGATTCATCTTTTACAAGTTAGTGAAAATTTCCCTGTTGCTTTCCACCTGGTTACAGCAGACAGCCGTGGCTAAATCCCACCCACGTGTTTCGCACTAAATTACCAGTAATCAACCTGTTATTAGCTATCACCTTATCCCGACACTCACAGTTTCGTTTTCGCTCGACAGTCAGCGCTAAACCGTGATTGACAAACTTCAGAAGTGGACCTGAAACGTCGCTGCCCGTACGCATTACTCACACGTTTAACTCTGCAGCTCGCCGTGCTGTGCGTTAGTGTGTAATAGGCGCTATTAATAAAGCCGAGCCATGCGTGACTCGACTTTCTCTCTGCAGCCGCCTCTCATGGCTGACTCCTTACCGGGGATTCAGTTGTGTGAGTTTGGATCAGTCTAATCACATTTGTTTAATTAAGCACAGCTAATAGACTCTCCAGGAGATAGGGTGTCTCACTGTGACGGCGGCGCCGCTGCATTGAGATGCATGTCAAACACAGAGGCCCGGTAGTCGCTGCTGCTCCCATGGCTCTGCGCTGGTTGACGCGCCCGACACCCGGCGATGTTTGCAAGCCCGACACAAACAAGTTACAGGTTAAACGCCGGATGGATGCCCGTGGAATGCTGAGCATCAACTCTCCCTGTGACGTCTTCAGCAGCCTCTTCCCTCCTGACAGAGAGTCTGAGCGTCCTCATGCACAGGTGGCATCGCCTTTATAGTAAATAATCTGCGATATTAACATACATCGAAATGCTGCTTTATTGCAACATATTGCCTGTTTAATGAACCCTTTACCAGAAGTTCTTAACACCTGCTGTCTGCCTGCTCCCCAGACACACAGACTACAGTCATTTTATATCTCAGGCTGCATTTAAAGCACTTTGTTTAAAATGAAGTGTAAATTCACACCAAACACAGGATCTCAGCAGCACATAAGCACTATTCAGGCGCCAGTGGGGGGAAAGTTTCCTTATTTAAGTAAACGCACTAATATCACGCCGCAATAAAACTCAATTACAACTAAAGAATAAAAGTAAGGAAGCATTATCAGCTCGTGTGAGGAGCGTTGCATTATTAACACTTGTGCATACACACTGTTCAGCGCAGCGTTAACGCCGCCTGCATAGTGCTGTGTAGCGCCCCCTCATGGCACCAAACAGGCGCCGCAAGTTTAGTCAGAAACACAGCAGTTACAGAAACGCCTGAAATGTAACCGACACAAAGGTTTAGGTCATAAAGAGAGACTTCTGGAGGAATTATAACACAGGAAGAAGTCATATGACAAAGTCCACTCAGCGAGGTGGTCGGGGTCGATGGACGGGTCCATAAAACAACAGACTTAGACGTGATAAACATGCATTTTCTTCTTCCTTTTTAAGTTATTTTTCTTGCCTTTATTAGGACAGTCGAAGGGAGACAGGAAAGTGGGGCAATGGGTTGCAGCAAAGAGCCATGAGCGGGATTCGAACCCCCGGCCGCTGCATCGGAGACTACAGGCCCTGAACATGGGTCGCCACCTCAACCAGGTGAGCTAAAGCAGCGCCCCCATGGGAAACATTTTCTGTCTCCTACCACCAACCAGCAGAGTTAAACTGATCATTTCCTGCCATCAGTCAAGTTCTAACTAAATCTGAAGGAGCTGTTGGGTTAAGATCAGGATTAGAATGACTACGGTCAGGAGAAATTATCACATTACTGCCCAAGGATTAACCAACCAAGAGAAATAAATTAAAAGATTAAGGTAGCAGCTGATCTCTGTTATCTAACTTATAATTCTCTCAGGACGCTTCCCTCTTGGGGATCAATAGAGTCTCATTTTGCACCATATGACATAAACTCACCAAACTCTCAGCTCCAGTAAACTCCAAAATGATTCCCGTTGATCCACCTGCTCGTCGGATTTATTTCTTGTAAGAATGTGAAGATAAATCTCATTAAAAACAGAAGAAATCACAGCATTATGATTGACAGGTTGATCTTTGGTGTTTTGCAAAAACACACGCGTGTACCTGAAGTAACTTTGTGATCACAGAGTCCTCTAACATCTGGGCAGCTGCCGCCGCCTTCAGCTGACGCTCTCCACACGCAGTAATGTATTAAATGACATTAAGCTGCCACAGCTGATGGGAGAGTTCACACCAGACAGTAATTACTCTTCTGGGCTGTTTTCTTTCGCCCAGCTGACTGACATCCCATTAACAGCTGGAGGCGTGTGCGCTTTGGAGGCGCCGCTGTGGGTCGGCTTTTATTGTTCTGATTGGCTCTCATCTCCACTGTCCTCCTTGGCAGCGAGCAAATGACGATTAATAGCGTTTCGTTCGAGAGGTGAGCTGGTGAGGAACTTCTGTTTGGAAACTCAAAGCGGTGCTGCCGACGAGAAAAGCGTGGAGGCAAAGACAGAGAAATCCACGCTTTAGTTTCTGCTCAGGTGATCAGAGGGAAGAAAATCTGGAAATCCAGCGCTTACCCAGATAAAGCCGCTAGACAAGTGTTAGTCGTCTCAGGAATCCTTGTTAATCTTTAAAGGTGAGCAATTATAAAAGAGCTACTGAAGAAAGTCGCAAAGGCTAACCGCAAAACCAGAGCAGAAAAAAAACAAGAAGTGGCTGAGCATTCCAGATTTAGACGAGACGCCTGTCTTTTAGCTCTTGGGCATCTTTCTGAGACAAATTACTTTCAGTAGTCAATAGCCTGTAATTAAAATATACCCACTTGATGGAGAGGCAACAGTGTCTCTCTATTTAGTTATGGGTTGGAAAGATTAATTCTGGGGTGTATAACCCTTGTAATTTTCCAAGTGCTGTTTATTGTTTTCAGAGAGAGAGAGAGAAAAAAAGTGCAGACGATTGAAATGTCTCAGCTCAAGATCTGCTTTGATTTGTTTACACTTCACACACATTTGGTTTTCTTTCTGAGCGTGCCCTCTTTATGCTTCAGCAGCAGAGATGCACATTAACAATTTGCATTAACGTTTTGGAACACGTCCACAGCTCTCGCACGTCGCCGCCGCCGCCGCCGCACTAATAACGTGTGTGTGTCTGAATGAGAAGGTCAGGGTTTGCTGCTTTTGAATCGCAGATATTGGCTCAATCTGCTGAAACCCAGAGTGTGAACAGAGTGTGGTGGAGAGGGGTCATCAGGAGCTGTCCTCCTCGGCTCTGACTCGCTCTGAGATGAGACTCACTGGTCCCCCTTGTGGCCAAAACAACGACTGCAGCACATGTGGGCTCTGGGAGGCAGCACAACTTGAATTGGTGGATAAAACAGAGGCTGCATTGAAATCACCAGCTGTTGTCCGTAATGATGAAAACATCCCTAACTTAGCATGAATTTATAATTATGCAGAAAGCAAATTTGAATCTCTTTACTGGAACTTTTCAATTCCCATTCAATCTCCCAGGAGAGAGTTGGTGTGAATCATATGCAGAGATTGTGTGAGTGTGTGTGTGAGTGTGTGTGAGTGTGTGTGAGTGTGTGTGATTTCTCTTTTTTTTTAAAATGCAGATCTCAGATACTTCATAATGAAACTTTTGTGGAGTCCCAAAACCACAACAAATGAACTTTTCTGAGAAGTATTTGTACGTATCAGCTTACGATAAGGGCTCCTAGTCCTCCTGCGTCTGCTCTGATAAAGACGCTCGCTGTGGACGAGCAGAATCATTTTCAGGATTTTTTTTTTAAACCTAAACCTTTTCCTCCAGCTTTCACCTTCTGTTGTCTTCTGTCACTTTCTTTTAGGCCTTTTTTTTCTCCCTCTGCCGCTCCACTAATTCTATTTTCAATGGGATGTGTAAATTAAGTGTAAATGTAAATGGATCAGTGTGTTATTATGCTAAATCCGGCAAAAGAAACACACTCGCATTGTAAGTAAACAGCTGCATTACCTGTGGGCTCCGGCACACCTGCTAGTGCAGAGCAGTTAGCCTGTGCAGATGCAAACTGTCAATCATTTCACACACACCCATGCACAAACAAAGAAATGGGTATAAATGTGCAAGGTGCACACAGGTTCACACACATGACACAAATAAAAATGTGCATGCAAACCACAATAATGTGATGCACACAAACACACTCTGCCTACACACACACACACACACACACACACACTGTACTCCTGTATGTGCAGCAGCAGCAGCAGCAGCAGCAGCTCATATATGACGAGCACAAACAGGATAAAGTCAAACGTAAAAAAAATCACTCATGCATGAAGCTATTTCTTTTTTTTTTTTTTTTCCTGATGTGAACATCTATTCATATACAATATGTGGAGCCATAAAACATCCTTTCACTGGCTGTAATATGCCATTCATTAAGACTTGCATTTAAAACTTTGCATTTTCTCCGTCTAATTTCAGACTTTGGCAGGAAAAAAGCGACTTATATATATTCTTATTTTTTTTTATACAGCAGTCAATATATCCCAGTTACAGCTGGAAATCATTTAGAATAGCACAAATACATATAGACAGTGTGAGGGCGAAATAAAAGCTGTTTCCCCTCCCTTATCTGAGCCTGTCCCCGGTGCCTCGGCTCATCCAGCTTCAGGCTGTGTTCTTAAAAATGTCCAAGAAAAGAGAGAAAAAAAAATCAAATTATTCTGCTTTCCACGTATTTTTTCTTTTTTTCATATTTGCATTCCTTTAGCGTTGATTTTATTATTTATTATTTGTATTTTGTGCTGAGGCCCGCGCTGGATTCCTACAACGAGGCGAGCTGGTTTGTGTGTGTGATGGCCGGAGTTAAACTAAAGTTACAAGAGGAAAGAAAAAAAAAAGCAACAGCTTGCACTGATAAAATAAAAGTGAGTCTGGTTCAGTAATGATGCATTAAAAATGTTCACTGCCGAATAGTCAGAATAATAATTATTTCCCACTAAAAGCCTTGTTTAAATTGGCGAAATTAATTGGAAAAAATAGCTTTCGGCAAACAGCAAAAGAACAGACTGCAGTATTAACATGTCTTTCAACAAGCATTGTTCAAACTTAATTATTCTTGAAAAGTTTTTTTCCTCTCTCTCTCTTTCTTCTTTATATTTTTGCGCACTTCGGCTTTCGAACAAATCAACCCATCTGCTTTAATAAACACCTCTGCTATGTCGCTGGGAGCGTGTGATGTATGTGGCGGACTATAGCGGCTGTATGGTTTCATATTCCGCTCAGGTGTGCGGGGAGCAGAGCTGGCAGTTTGCCCTCCGCTGTTAAAACAACAGGCTCTGACTCTATTCGGAGCAAAACGCACGCCGCTGCGCGCAATCGAGTATTTACCAGACTTTTTCCCCCCTTCGTCTTCTTCTTCTTCTTGACATGCAAACATGTGGCGTGTAAATATGAAAATGAATGAGTGTGAGAGCTCTCCTGGCAGTGACTCCCCTCTCTCTCTCTCTCTCTCTCTCTCTCTCTCTCTCTCTCTCTCTCTCTCTCTCTCTGTCCCCGGAGAGCAGCGCGTCGGAGAGGAGCGGCTGTAAAAACCAAAGTGGGGCAATGAGACAAGCTGCGCCACAGCTGGCAAATCATCGATTTGAGCATCAGAAACGGGGAGGGGCGGTTCATTTACCTGCCACCCTCTCAAAGCAGCCCTCCTCACATGCCGCTACTCTCCTCTCCTCTACTTCACCCCCGCTGCCCGCAGCGCACGGTTCGCTCGCGTTTTTCTGCGCTCCACCCGCCGTGTGCGCTCCCCCAACTTCGCTCCAACCTCCGCCAGTGCGGCTCCTACAAGACGACCCCCTCCTCCTCATCCGCAGGACTTTTGACTTTTTAAAACAGTTTCTTCCCCCCCTCCTCCTCCCACAGAGCAAGTTGCCTATTTTTGGATCTCTCGCCGTGGAGCAGTGACAAGAGGTTGTCCAACTTTTGATGGAAAACAAGAGGTCGGGCGACTGCTGACTTTAAAGGTACGATCTCCCGGTTTTTTTTTTACGCGCACACACTGTTCATGTGTCCCCTGCTGTCATCCTGCCTCTTTATTTAATGTCTCTGCACATCTTTTCAAATCACATTTTTGTTGTTGTTGTTGCATTAAAAATAAGGTGCGTCTCCTTGGAGCGAGCAGGATGAATTACTGCCGTCTAAATGAATTAAAAGCAATTTACAGACCTTTATCTTCCAAATCACTTAAAACCCACACAGACCAAAAGTGGCTGCTCGGATTTAATATTTCATAAAGAAAGAAAATAAATAAAATAGAGAATGTGAACGCCATGCTTAGTGCTCAATTTAAATGCACGCATTCAGAACTTTTTTCTCGTTTTAAATGGGCCCGTGTCATTTCTGCACAAATACCCATGCACTCGTGATATTCGCGGGGTTAAGTACATCCATCTCATCTAATTCATTTAACAACTTATTCAGCTGAGGGGGCAAGAAGTGATGCTGCACGCCGCTGCTCCTGACCTCATGATTCCAGGGAGCCATGGGATGTGGAGTTTTTTATTTTATTTTAAATGTAATTTTATTTTATTTACATTTTCTGTTCGCCAGCACGTTTAAACAGGATTCAGGCCTTTTGCTTCTCTCCATCCTGTGTGTGTTGACGAACTGTAAAACAGCTGACATGTCTGTTGGAGATGCTGAATCTATTGCAGCCCAACTGCCCATCTACTTTTACTACTTTTTATTAGGCCATTAGAGCCACTTCATTTATTCTCTCCATATACTTACTATTTAATTACGTGTCAACTTGCTTCAGCACTTTTATTGGTTTAAGCATGTGTAACGCTCAAAAACACTGAGTCCGCCTGAGCACAAAAAAATAAAATGAAAATCAGGGAACAAACAGGTGAAGCCTTTTCTGCCTGACTTGGTGTGAGGCAGTCGGATAGATGTGGCGATACCGAGGTGCTGTGAGGCTGTTTGGTCTGCCTCATGGCTTTCGTCACAGTGCTGATAAAGTAATGTCAGGTACAACCAGACCCGTGCATGTGTGTGTGTGTGTGTGTGTTTGATAGCGAGATAGAGAACAGAGAGCAGTTATGAGAAGATGTATTGCCATCTTAAAAGTGCGTGGGCGCTGATGTTCTGTGGTTTGCAGGTTTTTAAAGGTTTCACTCTCTGCTCCTTTAGAAAATAGCTGACATTTCACACAGCAGCAAGGCCAGTGGCTTTCACTCTGATATTCGAGCTTATTTATATATAGACATCAGCACAAAATACACTCACGCATGAAAGGCTGGAGCTCGCATTGTAGATATAACCAGATTAATTGATTCAGACGCTGGTGGAGAAAAAAAAATAAAAAATCATCATCATCGAGTGCAGAGAAAATTACAATAAAGTCTGGTAAAGAAGTTCGCATCGCAGAAACTTAATCAGACAGTTAAAGGACAGTGATGTGGGCAGAGTCCTTCGCCTTCGGTGTCGCCGCTTGTTTGTTGTTGGGCTGTTGTTCTCAGGCTGTGTGCTCTGCTCGCTATCGAGCGTTGGTATTTTTGCATGGGGAAAACAAAACAAAAAAAAGAGGTTATGGCACAGCGCCGGTGATTTTTCTCTCCTTTTATCTTTGCAGATCTGTGGCAGTTCAAGGTGCTGTGGCTTATCTGGTCAGTGCCTTTGACTGCAGTGACACACAGCCCTTTTCCTGTCTCAGGCTGCCATGTGTCACTTCTTGTAAAAGTCCTCAGGCAACAAGAAAGCCTCAACGGCAGTTTGCGAGCGTTGAAGCAAAACTTCTCGGTATTACTCCTCGGCTCTGAGCCTTCACTCCAACCACCTTTTTTTTTTTGTTGTTGTTTTATCAGTTTGTGGTGTGGAAGGTGGCACAAACATGCTCGCGTACATATCCACAGCAGCATGTCAATATGTTTGGCAAAATTTCTCCACATAAAACTTGTTTGGCAGGAATGATAAGAATCAGAGTGTGAAGACGGCGGCGGCGGCGCTGCTGACGTCTGCCAGGTCACACAGATCCAGCAGTAAAGCCTAAACATCTGTCACAGCTTATTAGTGCATAATTAAATTCTTTGACTGCATTCGGCAGCGTTCACAGTTCTTACAATAACCCTACTGTGATTTACAATTAGGAAGTGATCTGGGAAAACACCTAAGTGTTTCCACCTTTCTTCTTTTCACTTACAGGTTTAGCCTTGTTGTTCTCTGATTTTTTTTCCCCCCTTCAGAGCCTAGTTTTGTTTTCATTACAACCTATCGAAACTAGTGCACGCAGCATTTACTGTATTGTAGTAGTGTAATGGCAGGAAATGAGCTTGTAATGTTCACCAGCAGTGGAGGGCTTCTGCTGCTTTGAAAGCCCGGCCACACTTTTGCATCACAACTCCGTTAACACTCACGACATGAAACCGTATTACCGGAGGGATGACAAGATCCGCGTAACTCCAGTTAAACCGCCTCTCAGACCGTATTAGTTAAGTGTAATTTAGCGGCTGCGTGCCGATCGAGCTCTCGCTCAGCGGCAGGTTAGCAGAAGAACAGGTTGTCAGACGAGAGCCGGAGTTGACGGCAAACTTTGTCCTGTGACCCCGAGAGGCCAATTAGGTCGCTCACTGGAGAGCACAGGTTGTGATTTTGTTGTTGTTTGTGCACTCTTCTCAGAAATGATATTAGGAACGCCTCATCACTTGGCCTCAAAATGTAATTATTCTCTGAATCATTGCTTTCAGTTAAAAAAAAAAAAACAAACTCCAGTGAAAGTTGTTGTCACGGCACACCAGATAGAATCGTCTGCGTGTTAGCGACAGCTCCGCCGCCTCAGCTTTGTGTCGGGATTGTTCTTTGAATTCCTGCCGCAAAAGATGCAGATTATTAAAACCCCCCACTGCTGAGTGTTTGCTGGGAGTTTAGAACTGGGCTGTGCCTCACTTTGCTGAGACTGATATCTCGGCTAAAACCATTAATCGTCTTTCTTTACCACCTCGATAATTATCGCTGTAGCAAAATAACAGCTCAGCAAACAGTGAAATTATACCTGTGGTAGGGAGCAGAGTAAATACCTGTTTAGCTGCCAGCAAATGTATTTATTAGACTGTCGCCAGTAAATAAGAGGCCTGTCTCGTTTTTTAATGTGTGGCTCTTTGGGGATTCCATCCCTCCACACTCCCCGCCATGCCTCCTCTGTATGAAATAGCTCTGTTATGATTGCTAATAGAGGAGAAAGATAACAATGATTCGCTGCTCTTTTTTGATGGCAAGTTGCGACTAGTTTGTAGAAAGAAAAGGTTGGTGAGTTAATAATGATTGCTGCATTCCAGGGCTCAAATATGTAAGAGAGCCCCCCCACCTCTGTCAGTGGCAGACATACCACCCTGGGTGCATGCTTAGTGTGTGATTCAGGAGTTACAGCTCATTTTGTCATTATCTGGAAAGTTCTTTATGAAAAAAAAAAAAAGAAAGAAAGAGGGGAGTAGGGGGGTTATGTTGTCCCAGCATGTTGGACTGCATTTATTTTGGCATATGCTTTGCATGCTGTTGATCCAGATTCCTTGGCTTAGTGATAAAAGCGTCACATTGTTTTTGGGTCCTCACAATCAGCCCCGTTCGCTGAAAGGGTTGGCGTGTCCTCCCCGGGAGATAAAAAACCCAAAGTCCGTCATGTTGGTTTTGTCACGCTTTCACAAAATGACATCCCTCCTATGTTGGATTTTTTTTTTTCGGGGGGGTTGTTGTTCTTGTTATTTCGCCTGCTTCATGCTGCTGTAACAAATACAATTTAAAGACGCATTCAAGTTTTCATGATTTAAATCACATTATTACAGGTCTCCTCGTATGTTTTTCTCTTTTTTTTTTTTCTCTTTTTTTTTTTTTTGGGGAGGGAAAAAAAAAAACCTCATTGTGTTTTATTCCGATGCTTGTCTTTATCCGATCTGTGTAGGTTTTTCTGAATCCTTTGTTCAGAGGAGAAAAAAAAGAGCGATTTAGAGGAAAGCGCATCCTGCTAAGATCAGGTTGTTAATACCCACCCACATACCCCAATGAAACAATTTCAACAGATACTGTATTCTCTCTGTCTGTCTGTCTAGCACACACACACACACACACACACACACAGTTGCCTTATCAACTGTTTTGTTCGTCAGTGGATGGATGATGCATCCTTTGACAAGGGATTAAATATGCAAAGAAAAATATGTAGATAAAGAAGCACATCCTTAAGTCTGTGCCTCTCATTCAATACTTGTGCCTAAGCCTCGATATTAAGAGCCGTTTTCCCCACATGCCTATATTTCATCTCTGCCTTCGTCTCAGCGTAGCGTCACTTCTTGCACACTGAGGCGAGTAACACCATCCCATCACCTGCCCTCATTTCCTAAACACTCCCCACAAGGCCGCTTTGCCGTGCCCTTCACCGCCTCTCCCCCACCAGAGGGAAAACCCAGCAGGACACGTCAACCCTTCTCACCCCTTCAGTCTGTGCTCTCCCTCACAAAGCCGTCTTCAGTGGCTCGTCCTCCGCCTTAAGCACACACAAACACCCCTGTCCTTCTGTAACTCCATTAATTGTTTATTTGTAGCCGTCCACGAGGCAGAAATTAGACTTTAATTATTTGGTCATGTGATGAGCGGGGTCCAGCGAGCGGTGACAGAAATGTCATTTCTGTAAAAACGGCTTCTGATGCCTGTTGATTGATACGACTAATCGCTCCTATAATTCGATAAAGGCGAGGAGAGGGAGGGGCCGATAAACAAGGTCAGCGAAGGGTCCTGTGAGCGAGGCCGGGTGGGAACGTGGCTCAGATCCCTGTGAGGAGGGCTGGACGTGACCCGGCGTGGCTCGGCGCTAACCCGACTGCTGCGTCGGGAGTTCAGGCCCGGACCCTGAGGGCAGAGGCCTCGTCAGATACGGCGTGGAAACATGCTCGCCGCCGCCGCCGAGCGGATGCACATGCGTCTGTCTGCGTGGCGTGCAGCTGTGTGGGAGTCGCATTGTGTACAGTGCACACCACATACCGTAAGGGCGGTTGCCGAAAGTGGAGACTTGTGAGAAAAAAGGGGTCACAACGGAGAGCGGGCCGCTGTTCTTACATCATGAAATAAAAAGAAGAAAAAAAAAAAAACCCGGCGTTGGTCCTCCACAGAAAGCCGCTGAGGCGATCTGGCATCAGGCCTTCCTGTCAGCAGACCTGAGGTGGAGACCACTTGCTCCGTTTCTATTTCTGTCGACTTCATGTGATTATAAAACAATTAAGTACTTAGGAGCCGACTCTCAGTTCATTACATCCCCCTTGTTCTTTCTTTCTCTCTTTTCTGCCTCCTCCTACACCAAAGCGCGGACATATGAGAAATGTAGAAATCACCTTCTTTTGCTAGTAATTGAAAGCCACACTCGACGTATGCGGGGCTAATGGAAAACATGAAACTAATTTGATTTGCAGGTATCTTCATAATGGACTGTTTAGTCGATCTGCGCTCGCCTCGTAACAACTGATTAAGCAACTTTTCACGCTTCTCACGCGTAGAAGTATTAATAACCCGCCGCGGCCCTACGCTCCGTACACACCGGCGTGTTTGTGCGGGAAAATCAGTTGTTTTTAAAAACATTTCCGAGAAGGCAGTAAGGAAAGTGAGACTGTACCAAAGTAAATGATGACGCATTGTGTTTTTAGTAATCGCTGGGTCCTTTTTCTAGGAAACACAATATTGTGTGCAGCGCTACATGTATGTACGACATCAAACGCACGAAACAAGTTCCGAAAGTCTGCCGCCCCTCTTTCGCGCGAAATCCTTCATAATGGAGAATTAAACCACATTAAAATGCCATTAATTCTGCATCAATCCAGTGCTTTTGTTTAGACAAAGGATCCATTGTGTTTTTGTCACTTTTACTACTCATTTAACTGCTTGTTGGTTTTGCACGGCTTCTACTGTACAACACCCTTGTTTTCATTTCTTCACTGTACATGACATTTTCTGTCTCGCTGAGTGCACCCACACTGATGCAGGCGTGTTGTGACACGTTCCTCGACAGATTATTAAATCCTCTGCAGCCTCTAATAATACTATTATGTTTATGTGTGTGTTTTTATTGTGGGAGACACTCGCAGAAAGAGCTCAAAGTCGAACCGGTGACAGCGCTTACCCCCATGCTGTTCGCTCAGACTGGATGCGCAGACTAATTTGTATTAGTAACCAAATAATCGTATTAATGCCCATTAGAAGCATCACAAGTGGCGAGCATGAAGACATCACAACACCTACGTACAGTAAGTGATGGCGCCGCTTCGCCTGACACACTAAATAAAGACGCTGCTCGATGCTGAGCCAACAATCATAGGTTTTCTTATTCTTTTTCAGCCTTTCTGCCCCTTTTGTGTGCTGATTATTAGTGTCGTTTTTAAAGGAAAACACACAATACTTCATGCCTCCCGAGACACGAGCGTGTGGTTTAAAAAGCAGCGGGCCACATGTGATACCTTTGATCAGTGTGTGATGGAAGAAAAACACACAGCGCGTACCTGTGATGACGCACACGCTGAAGGTGAAATGTATTTAAATGTGGTTTAAATATGAGGTGTCTCATGTTGCAATTTAGCATCCAGTCTGTCATGTCATTTTTCATGATTTCTTTACAAATGTAGCCATCAGGCACAAAATCCTGCCTGAACAATTACACTTGTACATGCATAACGCACCACATGCTGTATCTCCCCAACACAAAGCCACACAGGCTTGTAAAAACCCACCTTGAACAGAGCTAAATCTGTATTCAGCACATGATTATAACAGCACACAGCTAGTATTTTTAAACAGGCTTTCTGTGTTTCAAAACCCATTTTCCCTCTTTTCTGTGTGATACAAAACGGTATATGTTAATTGATAATCAGCAGTGTTGATTCAGTGGTGCATTCAGTGCAAATCTGTGCCCTTCTGGATGTCAGAGGGTTTTCACAGCCACGTCGGTGCCAACCTAGCTGGCAGTGCCGGCACCTGTTGGCGGTGCCAAGGCCTGGCAGGGGTTATCGATGCTCTCTGATGGTGCCCGACAATCACAGTGGAAATGACTGCGGCTGCTTGCGTCATGCCAGATAGAAAAGAGCATTTGCCGACAATGGCTCGCTTTCACCATCGCTCCTGTTTTCCGAATGCTGCTAACTGCAGCCAAGGAAAAAAAAAAAAAAGAGTGAGAGAAACAAGAGCTGTGGTGAACATCATGTAGAACATGTCAGATGCGGAAAACATGTCAACATGCAGAATGTTGTGCAGCAATGCTGTGCAGGTCTAGGTGACGAACAGCAATCTGCTGGGGGGAGGTTTAGGTGTGGGGGGCTGCAGGCTGTCACGTCGCTGCACATCACGGTGGACCTGAACACATTTAGGAAAAAATAGATCTGCCTGAAACACAGACAATATTGATTATATATTATAGAAATATACAGAGGCAGGGCAGCAGTGTCTCTGATGCAGCAGAGGGCTGGAGATGGACACGAACTTGATTCATTTGTGATTTTTCCTCCGTCTCGCTCACATTTTTCATATGGCTGAATAATAGCTAATGTTGGAATGAGTCTCTAATTACGCCACAGTTTGGGTCCTTTATTCAGACACATAGCAGAGCCATTTAACCACACTGCACACCGCAGCTGTGTTTAGTATACAGTGTTGGCAGCTCACTGAAACCCAGAGAATGGTTAAGATAAGAATTGATCACTGAATCTGTGCGGCAGCGTTTGCACGTGAATTCAAACATGTCGGGGTCTCAGACAAGCAGTTTCAACAACTCTTCCATTTCCTGTTAGAAAGCCACAGACGTGGGACCCTTTCAAAAGCAGCCGCCCCCTCAGAACCTACACCTCACACTATATTGTGAGACGTTGTTCCATCTGAGGTTCGAAAGGTGAGTTTCACATTGTACTCTTCCGCTAAAAGCTTCTTCGCCGGCCTTCTGCTGTGAATTCCTAATGCCGCCTTTTTGGACACAAACGTGCTGTGAAATGAAGAAACTTCCGACCTCACATCGGTGGGTGGAACAGTGATCTGGTTTCACAACTAGGGGGTGAATGAGAGGTGGAACTGTACCGTTCTGCTGCTGCTGCTGCCTGGTGATGCGCTTCCTCCGTGACCGGTCACTTGATCCGTTACTGTTTTATTCTGCAGGACTCCACTTTTTTCCCCTGAAACTGAGCAGCTTCTGTGAATTGGAATGATTTCCTTCGTTTTGTTCCTCCGACCGCCGTCGTCAGCGGCTGCTGTCAGGCTAAGCTGCGACGCTCACATCTGCATTGTTTATCAAACAGCAGCTTTGTTTGAGGCGATTTGCCGTCACTTTATTTACGGTCTCACGCAGCGAGATGAGCTTCATGAGCCCTGCAAAGATTTATTAGTAAGCATATAGTGTTATGTAGCTCTTCACACACGCCTGACCTCCACGGTCGGCTCGCAACCTCTGTCACTGTGTTAGGTGTACACGCTTCCTGTTTGCTGTTGGTTTCCTGTTTTTGTTCTTACATAACCTGGACAGACATGCTTGTTGCTTTTTTTTTTTTTTTTTTAGATATTGGCTTGGTGAATTACATGAGAAAACCACAACTTGCCTTTTTGTGAGCCGATTCGAATTAGAAAAGTGTATTTATTATTAAATATGTTGAACAGTGGTAAAGTATTATTTAAACGTTATACGGTGCAACCTTTCACTGCTTTTATGCTGTGTGGTATTTATAGGATAAAACTATATCTGACGTGTGTAAATTACCGTTGACCTGAGTCTCACACACTCCCCCCTCTGGCTTTTCATAGCAGCTAAAGATGGAGGGCCACATAGCAGAGAGCATCGGGGTATTTATTGTCACATGTGTCTGCATTTGTGTGGCCTGTGCTCACAAAGTCAGAGTGAAACTGTTATTATTAGGCCACCTTGAGGTTACGTACAAACCCCATATCAGGCTTTTATTGACAATATCAACAGCTTATCTGCTCTGATGTTTTTGCAGGTTGCTGCAGAGAGCTTCATGAAATAATTACAAAATAAGAACAATAGCTTAGCATCAGCTCCCAGCGGCCACCCGGCATTCCTCTCCCGTCTCCCTCCGCTTTGACAGTTCAAGGTTCTGTTGACAGTATCAACAGGGATTAGCTTGTCTAATATTTTGCTGTAATCTACTTTGACATAACACAGTGTGACTTGCAATAGAAGAAAAGTTTGAGAGCTTGACCAGGGATGTGGCGTAAGGAGAAAAAAAGTCTTTTTGATGGCGTTGTCATTAAGGCTGACCTAAATTACAAGACAGGAGGAGAAACACAAATCAGCACCCTTTTGAGAAAATAATTATGGTATCAGCCTGTTTACAATGCAATAAGTCAATATTAGTCTGAGAAATCAGTGCAGCTTAATATTGACTCCAGCTGTCCGGCTACAGTATGTCACTCACATCATAAATATGCATTAGTCCAAATTGGATATTGAATATTATCAGCATGATGGGCTCTTTTAAGAATGCTGGATGTAAAATAAAACCCACTCACATGTATAAATAGGTGGATTTTCTTATATCATAGTATTTTTTTAGTCGATTTCCCAGTTTGATTTATGCTTTTACACACTTTTAAGGCTTTTATGATTTCTGACATCACTTCATAACAACCTATGAGACAAAACACACCTATTATCTGATTGCACATGTGGAAAAAAAAACATTTGTAGACAAGTTATAAAAGGTTTTGGAGTTAACACCTGTTTAATGCTCACCTTGACTGGAAGCGGCACCACTGAGCCCAGGTCAGTTTTTGGGGCTATAATCAGTGCACGTGGAGACATTTTCTGGAATAAAAAGTGTTGGTAGTTTTTAATAAATAAACAAACACACATGATAAATTAAGGTATCTAGTGTGTGTGTGTGTGTGTGTGTGTGTGTTAGCCGGTAATAAATGCAGGACCGCCTCACTCTAATCAAGCTGATTAAAAATTCCTGCGCGCACAGCCGCAAATCGCACCAGCGCGCCTGTGTGTGTGTGTGTGCGCGCGCGTGAGTGTGTATGTGCACGCGTGTGTGTGTGTGTGTGTGTGTGAGTGTGTGTGGTTCCTCTCTCCCGGTCCACTTTCTCCACTTTTATTCGTCTCCACCAGGACTTTTTCCGGCCTGACAAGCGGAGGAATCGTTTTATTCCAACATTAGAGGGATTATTTCTCCCTCACATAGAACAGCCTCGATTTTTGCCCCCCATTTTTTTTTTTTTTTTTTTACATTTATTTTTTTTTCCTTACCCCCTCTCTCCACCACGCCATCTGAGATGAGGAGGAGAAAAGGGGGAAAGCACAGGCGGCAGCAGCAGCAGCAGCAGGAGCGGCGGCGGCGGCGGCGGCAGCACCAGCAGCGCGGAGCGGAGAGGGGGGAGTGATGAGTCAATACAACTAATAATTTAATGGGGACAGAGAGGGAGAGACGGAGTGAGAGGGGGAGAGACAGAGAGGGAGATAGAAAGAAAGAGGAGCTCCGTCCGGACGCCAATCCCCAGCCAACAGGACACCTCCTACTATTACTATCGCAGGCAGCTCTCTCATGCATCCACAGCCAGCCTTATTTATCCGCGGCGTCGGAAAGTAAACCGCACTTTTTGACCCCCCTCTCCTTGTTTTATTTCGCGAACCTGTCCGCATATCGCCTCCACATCGCCTCCATAGCGGTTATTATTATTTTCCTCCTTCTGCTCAGCCCGCCGGCAGCGACGCGGAGCCGTTCCTGTTCGCGAACATCCACGGCGAAGGTTTATTAGGTCTCGGCGGCGGGCGCTTGTTTTTTATCACAACTGTGTCCGAGGTGCGGAGCCGCACGCCGGCGGCTGCTAACTGCGCCGCACCGCCGCCCGCTCGCCGATTCGGATGTTGTGCTGCGAACTACCGCCGAAGTCGCCTTCACTTGTAACCGATGGACGCGGCTAACCGCTCACTTTAAGCTAAATGTCGCCGGTTTTGACGGTTTGCCCCCCTCCGGTTGGACGGAATTAGCTACGGCTACACACACAGACACACGACCCGCTCACCAATGTTCGCCCGTCGCGGTCCATCTCGACCTCGTCGTCCCTGCCACAGAGCCGGCTTGTTGTTGTTTCGCAGCGCTGCCAGTCCGGGAGGAGAAAGCGTCGCTCCAGGTTCTGATAACCTTTCGCCTGTCATGCACACGTAGAGCGACGCCAGCAGAGGAACCGGGAGTTGCTTTTGTTTTTCTAGTTTTGTTTTTTTGGTTGTTTTTTCCCTTTTCTTTCTACCCTGGCCAAACTTGAAGAAGACGGTGTTTTATGCTCTCCGGTGCTGAAGTGCTGCGTCTCAGGTTGGTCTGCTCCTTTTTTCTTTCTTTTTTTTAAACTCAACTTGTCCTCTCTTAACTCCCCCTTTAGGGCTAATGTGTCCATTTGAACTATTGCTCCGGGTTTTTTTTCTGTGTGTTTTAAGGTCATTTAAAAATCCTGACCTGGATCCGGACTGCATCCGGGTCTGGATTCCTCTGGCCCCCCTATTTGTGGGGAATTAGTTGCCTCATTGCATGTTATGAATGGGGGAGTTCATGATCTTTTGCGTGGGGGTGGATGATTTTGCCCTCTCCACTCATTGACAGCAGCATTCCAGTTCACGGCCATCAGGAGCCATTCAGCTGCATGCATAATTACATTTGCATCTTATATCACAGGCGGTCAAATCTTTAAGTTTCCCCTGCAGCTCTGCTAATTGTCGTCGCTGAGCTTGGTGTCTGAGCACTGGAGCACCTGTGGGTGCAGCAGCCGTCCTCCATCTTTCCTCTCTGTCAATCCCTCCCTTGTCTTCTCTTTCCTACTTTAACTTTTGATGACTACCCTCATGAGTCAGCAGCTGCATGTTGTGGAGTTTCCTCAAGCTCAACTTGTAAACTCACTGCTTGGATGTTGTGCTGCACTTGCAGAAAATCCAGAAGTGAACTTCACACCTGTAAAGTCACAGATTCTGCGTCTGTCACTTCAGACTGACGTTGCGGCCTTTCGCCTCCTTTTCCCTCCGGGCTGCGTCATGAATGTGAAGCCACACGAAGTGACTCACAAACCGAATTACGTTGGTTTCCCCCTCCGTGCGTGCGCCGCCGCAGCAGAACCTTGTTCCTTGAACTGCACTGTATTCATTCAAGTGGAATCTCCCAGCAAATTAATGTGTTTGCACTAAAACCGGGGCTTGTTTGCCCCTTCTCGCATGGGAATCTCTAGCGGGACACCCATACATAATACATGCATTGAAAAATGGGAACATTACAGCAGCACGGAAACGTCACCGTGGACCGAGTCATCACAACTGAGGCGAATTGACAGTAACTGCCGTAATGGGTCTGTTCTCAGAGGTCTCAATTACTTAAAGCACTTTTTATTTTTTTTCTCTTTGCTCTATAAAAACGTCTTCACATGTCAGCGATACCAACACAAAGAGTTTGGCTTTATTGCTCCCCCTGTATCATAATTCAGCCGCCGCACACATCCGTCTGCTGACAGCCCGATGGTTCTGTTTCTGCCTCCCCAGGTGATAGTGAGCAGAGGTGCTGAGAATGATGGACCATCTCAGCGAGACGTGTTTGGGCAAGGAGAACTCTGAGCTGGTCAACAGCATGGCAGAGGCCAAAGCCCCGCCGGCCAAGCTGCCTCGGCTGGAGCAGAACGGCAGCCCCCTGGGCCGGGCCAGGCTGGGCAGCACCGGGGCCAAGCTAGCCGGGGTCCCGTACAAACCCACCAGCCACCTGCTGAAGACCTGCCACAAGAGAGGTAGGACGGACAGAGTGTGTGTGTGAGTGTGTGTGAGAGACAGAGAGAGAGTCCGGACCGGCAGAGCACCAATCCTCCAGTCGATCAAAAGAAAATTAGTTTGATTTATTGCTAATAATGCTCAACAGTTGCCGCTTCCAGCATCTCGGTATTTGAAGAGTTACTGATTTTCTCAGACTCCTATAATTGTAAATTTCGGGGCTTCTGCTCTGTTTATTGGACAAAAAAAGCCAATTTGAAGACTTCACCTCGGGTTCTGGGAAACTGTGAGCAGCACCCAGTCGCTTAATCAATTACTTGATTGACAGAAAATTAATAAGTTGCCAAAAACAAAAACATTTTCAAGCAGATATACAGAAAGATGTGCTTCACTCATACCAAAATGTTCTGCTTTTTTTTTTTCTTTCTGTTTCATGTCACAGAAAACTGAATATTTGAAGTGATCGCAGGACAAACAAGCAATTTAAACATGTTTGCTGTCGGCCTTGGAAAATTCTCCTTTTCTGGCTGTTTCACAGACAAAATGAATAATCGAGAGAAAATTTTCAGCAGATTAATTGATAAGTGCAGACCTAAATTCTGACGTCTTATACATGCTTCATCAATTAATCAGACGCTTCATGAAATAATCAGCAAAAGGATTCATGTGTCGTCGCAGCCCAAATATAGTTTAAAGAAGTTTTGTGTGCATGAGGAGAAATAAGCCTTGTAAATAGAGGAAAGCAATTTCTGTGCAGTTTAAATAGCCCCCCATCCACCCACACACACACACACACACACACACACACACACACACACACACACACACACACACATCACCTTCCACCCACCACCCCTGCATGCTCTCCAAAACTCTTAAACCTTTTTACAATGCTTCTTTAGTCATCTCGGCACACACACACACACACACACACACACACACACACACACACACACACACACACACACACTGCACACACTCCCACTTATTTGCCCAGACAATAGCTAATAGAAGAGCACTGTGAGAATGATTCCTGTGTGGTGCTGCTGCATAGCGCTGTGTCACTGCTCCTCTCTCCAGCCGCAGCCCTCCTGCTCTGACATTTGTTTATTAAGGGAAAGTTTCAGTCCTTTAAGAGCCGTTGCTGCTTAAAGGGGACCTTTACTTTGAGATTATGACATAGCTTTTTAATATAACCGGTGTCGTCTTGTGAGAAACACGGCAGGCAGAGCCATCTAATATATGAACCTTTTATGGTTATGTTTTCTTGTTTTTTAGTAGGTTGGAAATGAGTTTGAAAACCTGCAGGTTTGGAGTCGTAATAGCACTTGGCTGCGAAGGCTCCACTGTTTGTTTGTTTGGCTGCTTTGGTTTTCTTTGGCCAAGAGGGACTCAGGAACTCTTGGAATGCGACTGTGAGAGCGTCCTCGGATGGGCCGTTCCTCTTATTCGCTCCTTTTTATATACGTGTTGCACCCCAGCTGAGAGAGCCTAATTCTTCACCTTCATCATCTCTGCCTCTTCTGGCCTCCCACCACCTTCCTCCTCCGTGCCCTCCCCTCCTCTGCCTCTCCCTCTCGTCGGCTTAGCAGAGGGTGAAGCAGCCGAGGGAGGCGGGTCGGGCGGGCGGGCCGGCCGCCACGGAGGCTTCGCAGAGGGCCCACAGTGGGCATTGTGTCCGAGCCCGAAACAATATTTACCGCAGCCCTCTCTGGGCTCCCTGGAAACAAAGCCAGTATTGATCCCCCAAATGAACCTACACAGCAGTCTTTATTGTTAGATCTTTATCTATTAAAATCAGGGGAGGAGAAAAGCAGCTCTTTCAGCACATTCCCTTGCATCTGTCGGCTTATTGATTGTTTTGCCAGAGCTGTGTGCATCTTCTGGAATGCCGGGGATCGGAAAATATTAGAATGTGAATCATTTTTATCTGCAGTGACAATAAACGTACAGGAATTTGTCCAGGTGACAGCGGAGCGGAGAAACGCCGAGAAAGTAGGGCAGCGGGGCACCTCGTAAACACAGCAACAGATATCTTCTTCATCAGCGCTTTGACAGCACATCGAAACTTCAAAAGGCCAAGGCGGGCGTTAAACTTTTTAGAATTTCAGGGATGTTATTTTAGCAGAAATATGGCATATTGGGTGATATTTGCACAGTTGGTCCCTTAAACGTTTGACAGTCTTTGGACAAGGATTGTTCATTCCAGCCGACAGCAGAGCCGCTGTTGACACAGTCTAGTAAACCTCAGGGCGCAGAGGTGGCTCGGGATTTGAAGCGCTGCATCATGGGAAGATGATTTTGGGTTGGCAGGCAGCGGGAAAGGCTAATGTGATCCCAGCACCTTGACAGCGAATAAACAGTATATTGTGCCAAAACGGAGACAGACGAGTTGAAGGATTTTTGGTTCACACTGAGCTAAAGGTTGTGATTCTGTCTGTAATGTGCACATTCACTTGTTAAAAACTCGTATTAGTCATTGCAGGCCGCAGCGCAACACGTCTGCAGCGTTACGTCATCATGCTGAAGCGTACGGCTGCAGGAAGGAACCCTCCAACAGCTACTGATTAGAACAGAAAAATTAGCTTAAAATGGGAACGCAGGGACAAAAAGCGCCTGTGAGGAGGACGATGCTAGGAGCTGAAAGACAGGAAAAAAATAGACAAAAAGATGTGAAAGCGATTCTGTAACGTGTGATTCCTCCAAGTGGACGTGAGAGTTTGGCATCGGAACAAAAAGGTGAAGGTTTAGATGGAAATTGCCCCATAAAAGATGAAGTATGCCTTTGTAGTCCAAACTCATCTTTTTTTCTGTCCCCCCAGCAGCTATCGAGTCGTTCACTTCTAATCCCTTGACACTCAACCTCAGTGTAACTTAATCATCGGGGCTAAATATTAATCTCGTCCCTCCGCAAACACAATACCGAAGGTCAGAGTTTGCATGTGAAGAAACGTGAAGCCTCCCGGTCTTGACTTGTGTCTCCACGTCCTCAGGCAACATGCTGCCCGTGTTCTGTGTCGTCGAGCACTACGAGAATCCCATGGATTTTGACAGCAAGGAGGAGCACGCCGAATTTGTCCTGGTGCGTAAGGACATGCTCTTCAATCAGCTCATCGAGATGGCCCTGCTGTCGCTGGGCTACTCCCACAGCTCGGCGGCCCAGGCCAAAGGTAGGCGCTGATGACTCTCATCACCATCTCCTCGCTCTCTTCCCCCGATCTGACACTGTTCTTTAATTTTCCTGCCTTTTCTCGCTAAAGCTCATTAGCGTCTTCTCTACAGTATTTTCTGCTACTTTTGCACACACTCTCCTTCTGCCTCACACATGCTACACACACACACTCACACTCTGTGACCATAATAGCCTACCGCCAGCAGATCTGAAGCCACAGTAACACATCCTGACACTGATCCCAGACAGGAGATGCTCGAGTCTCCCAGGGGTCAGACACACTCACACATTCCCACACAGATATGTGCTCGCTCAGACGGAGCCTCGACGCTCAGGTCTGCCCGCTGAAATGTTTACGTGCACGTTCGTATGCAATGCTCACACTGTGCGTGCACTCATACGCGCTTCATACTGAACATATTTATGTACACTCAGTGACTCAATAGGTGGGAGGGGCAGGCGGAGGAAAGGGTCTGCTAATTGCACTTGAACGCAGGCAGGCCGAGGGTGGCTGTTTCAAGGTGCCTCTTTGCATGCTCTTTTATTACAGCCTGTCCATCACACTTACATTCACATCCCAGTTCACCTTTTTTCAGAAGCAATCTTCCTCCTCGATACCTGCTGTGTGGGCTGCCACTGTTTTTAAGGCAGTCTCTCAGATACTCCTGCACGGCCGTTGTGATTTGAGTAACAAATAAAGGAAATGAAGAGAGTTTATTGCAGCAAAATGCTTCTGCCACGTCTATCTGCACAGGCCTTTATTTATCACCGTGCATGTGTGGCTGTCTCAGAATGAACAGCGACGGCGAGCTAAAATGATAAAAATGCACCTCCTGCTCGCGTCCTTGTCGCGTGTACACATTTACCCGTGTTTGTGTGTTTTGTGTTGTTTTTTTTGTGCGTCGCTCAGGTATGATTCAGGTGGGGAAGTGGAACCCCGTCCCTCTGTCGTATGTGACAGATGCTCCGGACGCCACAGTGGCCGACATGCTGCAGGACGTCTACCACGTGGTCACGCTTAAGATCCAGCTGCACAGGTGAGAAGCACCAGACAGACACACACGACCTACAGCACGTCACATCCACCTGTACCACGTCTTCTGTACATATATGCTCCAACATAATGTCATGAACAGTTTCTGCTCCACTACGACTCACAGAATCTCCTTCCAGTGCATATGGTGGCACAGTTAGGCCCATTACTGGTCCCCACACCGACACGCTGTGTGTCCAGAGGCAGGTGGCAGTCTGTGTGTTTGATGCTGAGAATAGCGTTATTACTCACACACTCAACCGACTGACCGTTCCCAGGAAATGGGAAAAACCCATTTGAATAATGAAAACTTCCTCACCCAGCGAGCTACAGCGACACAGAGACGCTTTTATTTGTCAGTTTAACCGTTAACTGATGGGACGCCAAAACCATCCTGGTGTCCTTGCTGACGGTTTAGTTTGTGCCGCCGTGAGGTCGGTGTAGCTCTGATGTTAACTAATGTGCAGATAACACAAAATAAAACATGATAATGCTGTCAGAGTTTTTTGGGTAGAAAGCAGCACTTAAGCTCTTTTCATGAAAAAAAATGAACGTGGTCGGAGTGCGCAGCTAAAAATGACTCTGCAGCAGATGAATGCAAGGTTGTTCATCTGAAATAGTCCCGTAAATAAACCTGACTCCGCCGACTATTTTAAGTGAAATATATTTCTTCTGAATCAACACTGCACACGATAAAGACGAGCAGCGAGCTGAAACCTTCGTACCCTGATTACTGCTAGCTGTCTGCTGCCATCGCTCACCATATTGTATGCTAAATTCTTCTCTGTAGGTGTGAGGCTTTGTCGTATTTATACACACAGCAAGAGCATACGAGCATTTATAGACATGGACGCAAACAGGCTCATATGTGCTCATGGACACACACACACACACACACACACACACTAACGAAGAAACAGCCGACTGGCGGTGGTGTGGAGGCTTGTGCCAGCTGCACGCTAACCCAGTGTTCTGCAACCCTCTGGAGAGCTGTTCCTACTCTTTCTCTAGCTCGCTCTGCCTCTTCCTCTCTCTTCCTTCTCTCTCCCCTCTCTCCTTCTGTCTCCCCCACCACCACCACCACCCACCACCACCACCACCCACCTTCACCAATCAAGCACCCACACATGCACTGACTGATGTGAACACGCCGACCAGCCAGAATGCAGAAGGTTGTGTTTATTTCCGCCTTGCTAGCCCCTGAATGCATGGAAAGCTGTCTTTCTCCACTACCCCTCTGTCTGTCTCATCCCTCTTTCCCTGCTCGTGTTCACTTCCTTCTCCCCAGAGGCTTTCTAGCTGCTGGAGCAGTTTAAGGTGTTCTGGAAAATCCATTGTTTGTGTGTTAGAGTGCGTGTGTGAGGCAGCGTGTTTTCCTACTAGCAGATGTTAGCCTCGACCGTTGCACGCATCCCTTTCTCTTCCATTCTCCTGTTATCTCTTTGCTGGTAGCGTTTGTAACACGGCGAGTGACAGATTTATGGACAGACGCACACACAGTGTCTCGTGCACTCGGGGACTCATCAGCCCTGCTCAATCTCTCATCTCTCTCACTTGACAAGTGTCAAGCAAGGTTTAGCAAAAAGTAATTCTGCGATAAGTGCAACGCGAGACGCATCAAACATATGTCTCGCACGCATAAAGTGTTTATCCAGAATGAACTGGGTGCTGTCACGGGAGACCTGCTCTCTATAAATTTGTCTTGTCGTTTTTCAAAACCCAGAAATCTGTTTTTCTGCTTAAACTGCAGCTCATGACTCCATTTATTGACTGTATGTATTATCTATATATATCAAATATGTATGCTGTTTTCTATTTGTTTTTCCCTCTTCTCTTCCCATGCTGCCAAACCCTTAAACCCTCCTCCCTCCCCAACACACACACACACACACACACACACACACCCCGACTGCTGCAGAAATCTAGCCAGTAACACCTTAAATTGTTTCGCCGAGCACAACAAGCCAGGAAGGTAGAAGTAACACGAAATAATAGTCGCCACATGCAGCTGATGTATAATTCATGCATCAATCCAGCAGATGTGTTGTATAAAGTAATTAACTAATCAGAACAATCACGAGAGAGAGAGAGAGAGAGAGGGAGAATATGAAAGAGGGCGAGAGAGAGAGCGAGGTAGGCAGAGAGAGAGAGAGAGAGAGACAGAGCAATCTCCAGATGCATCTGCTTGATGCGCCAAATGAAATCTGTCTGTCTTGGAGGGGCGCTTGCAGCAGGAAAAACGAGCCGAGGCCCGGTGTGTTCAGCTCCCCTCTCTCTCCGGCTTCCTCTCTGTCTGTGCTGCTCCGTCTATCTGATGCTCGGTGGCCGATTTATCGACGTCGTCTCTCTGAGCAGGGCCGGACTAACGCCAACGCCGCCGCCGCCGTGTTTTACACCTTTTGTTTTGCACAAACTAATTTGTTCCCATATTGCCGGTTTGTAGCTCAATACTTGATTAGTGCAGAAATGATTAGTCGATTAGCAAATGAGTCTTTCGAGAGAAAATTAGTCAACAGTGACTTTGATTATCAATTAATTGTTGAAGTCATTTATCAAGAATACGTAAGGATTTGCTGCTTTTTCTGAGGTCTTTGGGATTTTAACAGTTGATCTGGAAAAAAAGAGAGAATTTTAAGATGTGTTTTTTGGCTTCTGGTAACCGACTCACTAGTTGAATAACAGAAAAAAACCAGGAGCCAGATTACCCTAAAATAAACAGTTGCTTCATAATTTGCATGCTTTTAACACGACTAAATGATGTGATCCGTTTCCCAGCCAGTCGTGGGACCAGGTTGTTGAGTTTGTTAGAGATCTGCAATGTTGCACGACAAGTTTCTCAGTTCGATGTAAAAAAAGAATAAAATAAAATAAAACCAGACACACACACACACACACACACACACACACACACACACACAGCAGGGTGATATCTCCTCGCTGCTGTTAGCCTCTAAATCCTGAGCAGTCTCTGGTGCTTTTGCTGCCGTCACATTTTTCCTCACTGTGGCCTCATTTTTCACTGCAACACACACACACACACACACATATATATATATAAAGCCCTCCACCTCAGCATCTCAACACACTAAAAGAACAGAGAAGTTAAACATGCCTGTTGTGCAGTGCCACAAATCATTAAAAAAAAAAGTTCCTTTATTTGCTTATTTTTCAAGAATTGTGAAAACCTGGAATCAACATGTTAAATATTTTTCCAAGGGCACACAGGTGGCTCTACATACTAAAGATATTCTACTGCTTTCATTTTTATTCTATTTTTTTGTCTTCACCTGCAGTTCATCTGAATAGTCGCTGGATATTTATTTTTTTGTCCTGTGACTGTTGGTTGCAGCAGAATAACTGACAGAGTTCAGGAGGATCTGATTAGAGCCAGCTCTTTATTTCTGGCAGACTTTTACATTTTGAACAAAGCGAATCTGGTGATTTTTAAAGTGAAATTTTTCTCAGTTTTACCAACAGAAGCACACACGATCAGGAAAGCCAACAAGTTTCCATGATTTGTTTTAAAGATCCTCTCAAACCCGCGGGCGGGTTTTGGACGGTTTGACCTCTTTGCTCCGCATGTGACGGAAACGCAGATGAAATAATTCCACTGTTCTGCTGCTGAATTTGTGGTTTGACTCCGAGCTGCTGGCCTTTTCTCTCCTCCCCGTCTGAGTTGTTTCTCATGCTCTCCCCTCTCCCCCTCTGCATCCCTATCCATCCCTTCCTCACCCGTCTCCCCTCTCTCTCTGGCCTCTCCCTGTCTCCCCTCCCTCACCCTCCCTGTATTCTCCACCCCACGCCCCTATATGTCTCCTCTCTCTCTCTCCGCAGTTGTCCTAAGCTGGAGGACCTGCCGCCCGAGCAATGGAGCCACTCTACAGTAAGAAACGCCCTCAAGGAGTTACTCAAAGACATGAATCAGAGCTCTCTGGCTAAAGAATGTCCTTTATCACAGGTGCTGAAGCCCAATCTGCTTACTCAAAAAAAAAACAAACAAAAAAAACAGAATAAAGCCCAACCCCACCTCCTTGCTACCATACCGCACCACAGAACAAACACCCCTATCTCCATCACCTCCGTCTTTTATCCTTCAGTTATCAAATGCCCTGAGTTTGATCAAGTGGGAAAGAGAATCGGCATAGAAAACCCAAATCAATGGCTATTGTCATTTGTTTGCCGCATGATTTCTTTCTTTTTTTTTTTTTTTGGTGTGTGTTTCTTTTACCGCCCACGACACACAGACTCGTATGCGATGGCAGCCAAAAAGCAGAGGTGTTGTCGAACGTATGGTTATTGTTAGATAAACATTGGCTCCGGCCCAGAACCGTCCGGATTGTTTTTTGTTCTTTTTCTCATTTGGTTCAGTCTCAGCGTTTCATTGCGTTAGCCCGGAGATCGTACGTTCGCATGTTAGGTGCTATATCCTCTATTTTTCTCTTCCTTTTCTTTTTTTTTTTTGTTGGCGGCTGGGAGGTTGGATAGAAAGCACTAGCAGAGATATTGTATTAACAGGCAGTGTAGTCGGTATATCATAGAGGCAGCTCTGGAGTGAATGGAATGAAACGGCAGTATATCTCTCACAGGGGCCAATAATGTGTGTGTGTGTGTGTGTGTTACAGAAGATATGTGTGTGTTGTGAAATGTATATCAATGCACAGGACGTCTATATGAAAGCGCTATTTGTGTTTTTGCATGCGTGTGTGCGTTTCGCTGCGAGCATGTGCGTAGGTGCCGGCGGTATGAAGCCAGCTCCCCTCCCAGGCCACCGTATGGTCACCTGGAGACCCTCATTTGCGCTGTGTGCGTACGTGTATGTGTGAACGCGAGTGTGCGAGCGTGTGTGTGTGTGTTTGTGTGTTTAGCCGGGCATGAGCAGTGCGCTGATGATGTAAAGAGTCCCTGGGTGGCGTTCAGGCGGAGCCCAGCCCGGTCTGGTAATCACCCTGTTTACGGTCCATATGTGAAGACGGCTCAGAAGAGAGCACACGCTAGCTCAGAGGATTTAACACACAAGCACACACACTCTCCCTCAGACACATATTCGCTATATTGACATACACACTGGTCTCAAATTAAATTGAAGATTGTTTTAGTTTTCCAGTGAGGACGGAAGGCGGTCCTTAAAATATCTTCAGCTGAATCTGTTTCCTTCTTTCTCGTATGTGTCGTAGCGGCTAGCTCGGCCATAAATTCTGATGTGAATTGTATTACATTTACTGTCGTGCAGAACTGGTAGCCAGACATTGTAGGATTGCGGCAGCTTCAGTCAAAATTTAAGGCACCGAGCTTAAAAACACTAATCCAGTTTAGAAGTTTTTAATGTAGCTTGGCTGCTCGGCTGCGTTGTTGCTGCACAATCGGATGATCTTCATGTATCTGTATCTGCCTTGTTGAAACGCGGCTGCCATGATGGTGTTTGACATCTGTTACTCTGTGGGGATGCATGTGGCGTGCTACACCCATAGAGTGGCGGTTTGCTCCTCCTAAACCCGGTTGGTTTGTCAGGCTGGTTGTCGTGTTGGAGGCATGTCCACACGTTGCCCCCGTACACGGACCCCCTGCCCTGCGAGCAGCGCCGCCGCCGCCTGCATGCAGCGTCACGGGAAGGTGAGACGCCAGGAGGCGTTCGGCCCACCCTCCCAGGCTTCTGAGTTGTCCAAAAAAAAAGTGAAATGAGTGGGAGGGGAAAGGGGCGTTGCAGGAGGGAGCAGAAGATTGGCACCTTTTTAGGATTAGTGTTTCCTTGATATTCTGCTGCGTAATCCCAGACCCAAAAGAGAGGTTAACAGATGAGAGAATCACTGCCAGCCAGTGAAAGAGAATTAGCCCACCTCTGAACAGGGCTCTGAAGAGAAGAGGGGAGGAGGGGGGAGTGGAGCAGAGAGGGGAGGGCGGTAGGGGGTTATTTTGTGAAATGCTTCTTTTGTCCGGGGCCTTGTCAAACATTTAGTTTCATTCTTTTGTAGCTGGGAGTCATGCTTTGTGTGTTTGGCCTACAAATGGCATGAGGAAACTCAGAGAGAAAATGTATTCACTCATGGCCATTGTCATTCTGCGAGAGGAATTGATTCTGACCTGCACACATAAGAAGCCGGCTGAAAGATTCGCGGCTCGGAGAAGCATCTGCACACAGAAAAATAAATAAATAAATAAAACTTCTCCTGATTCCGCCTCAATCGGCCAATCAGGCTTATTATTTGTTCCTGAGGTTGCTACCAAGCTTAGCAACCCCCTTGCCCATGTTCGCAGAAACTATGGCAACAAACGAGAATCCCCCCACCCACCCACCCACCCAGCAGCTCACCCCACTCTTTCCCGTTGCCACCACCACCTCTTCTTGCCCACCCCCCGCTCGCTCTCGCTGGGCGGCCCCTGATGCACCAGCTGCTGCGTTGTGTAGCAGCAAATAGTCATCAAAATGCCATCTTTGCAGGCCTTCGCCACCTCGGCTGCCACAGGCGCAACCTGGCTGCCAGTGTACGTGTGCGCATTCGCGTGCGTGTGCGTGTGCATGCATGTGTGTGTTAGAATGAGGGGATTTGGGGGGTGGGCTGGGGGGGTGGGTCATCCCAGTTGAGGTGGATGTGTGCCATAATGGAGCTCTGCGAGATGCTGGCGAGAGACAAGGAGCAGTGTTGCAAACGGGATGTGCTTTTTCCCCAGCTGATTCAAGACATCAGGCTAAGTTGGAATGTGTGTGTGTGTGTGTGTGTGTGTGTTTAATTGTGTGCGTGTGTGTTAATCTGCAAGTGTGAGTTTGTGTAATGGCACCATGTGTGTTTGTCTGCAGGGGTTGTACTCTGTGTGTGTTTGCCGGTGTGTAGCACACTTTAACGCTGGCAGCTGGGTGCCTACAGTACCTGCCTGCTGCACCGCTATTCTCTTACACTCACACACACACACACACACAGTCACACACACACACTCTCCTCTCTCTTCCTGTCTTCCATGTTGGGGAGTGGAGTAGATGTTGGGGACCGATAGCAGCCCAGTGCCACTTCCTGGTCTTGCTGATAAGCTCTCTGTGCTGCAGATGGCTATCACTTAAAGGGTCCACACACATGCTCATGCACACACACACACAAACCCGCCCACACTGGGACGCGCACACACACACACACACACACACACACACACACACACACGTACGCAGCCATGCTACCTGTTGACAAGCCCTAGCACAGCCCTCCTGCTGGCACCGCAGTGGCAGCAGAGGCTCTGGTTATCTGCTTGATTTCACTTAGTGCGTATGCGTGTCTGTGTGACAGAGCGGTGGGGAGAGGCAGAGGCACAGAATAGGTGTGTGTGCACTGCTTCGTTCACACATACACGCCGGGCCCCCTGTGAGAGGTAGAGTGATGTATTGAGGGAGAGGGCTGATTAATGAGGAGCGTTTATTAGAACATCTGTGTCAAAGATGGCGGAGAAAGAGGGAGCGAGAGAGATAGGGAGAAAGATGGGAAGAGAGAGAGAGAGAAAGGCACACCGTCTTCTGCAGGCCTCTTGTTTGTTGCCTGGAGCCGCCTTAGCCCAGATATACTGTAAATAAAACATGGCAGGCTGGAGGAGAGGAGTTCATTATCCCCCCTGACTTAAAGGAGAAGTCTTCTTCCTCTCAATGTATGGTTTTCAGACGGATCTCGGGGTTGGGAGTTGGCTACAAGAACCAGGTTAAACTGGAATGTGCGGTTTGCTGCTCTACCAGTTGTCATCCCAAATATTCACTTTTTTTTTTTTTTTTCTTCGAGGCAATAAATCAGAAAGGAAGCCATCCATTCTTATTTGCTCTGGCTTTTGCACATCATAAGAAACAGAGAAGAATTGTCATTTTAAGACCACGGGAGGTTGAACTTGCAGTTATTATTCCCTAATACCGATATTGCATACGTCCAAAAGAAGGAAGGGCTTCATGCATAAATGTATGACCCATTTAAAGGGTAATTCTGACTCCCTAACCCTAACCTGAACTCCGTCAGGGTTTTTATTGAAGGAAGGCTTTTCAATATATCCATAAAGGACTGCTTTGTCGTACTGTGCGGGTCTAAATGCAGACCTCTTCGCCCTCTTGTTTCTCACCGTGACGGGATGATGCACCACAGCATTGTTGGCACAAACTCACACCCAGCTGCAGTCACCAGTGTGACTCGCCTCAGCTGCCTGTGTTTGCCTTGAAAAAATAAGCATCCGAGTGTGTGCGGGGCGAAATGCAGCCGCAAACATCTGACTCCACCTGATGCGAGCAGGTACAGCCAGAGTCATGTGTCGGTGCCTTGAGTGATTTCTGTTGTAAAGAACGCAAATAAATGATCGCTTCCTCCACATTTAATTGCATTTTTTTCCTTTTAGCTAGACTTTAATATTATTGCACCAAGTCTTGGCAAGCGCCACCAATGTCTTTGAGCTTTTATAAACTCTTGTGTGGTGTTATTGGCCCCAAACATCCAAAGGAAATTATTCATCCTGGATCTCTTTTTAGGAGGAGATATCACATGAAACTGATAAAATAAAAAAACAGCTCTTGTTTTAGTGGAGCCTCAGACTGGTGCCTCCCTGCTACTCTTCCCACAAAGGGAACTTGTGTCTGTCTTGTTAATTTCGGATCCTCCCGTGAACTTTGTCTTGCATTCGTGCCACTTCCGAGCTTGTCGGTTGTGTCCTGCCTTCCACTGGTGCCGTTGCACGAGGTGCTTTGACGGAGAGGTCGGGAGTTCACGGTTTGATTGACCTCTCCGATAGCACAGCTGTCACCCTTTAGCCTCCTTTTGTGCAAAGGAGCTAGAGCCAGAAAACCAGAAGCATCCTGTAGCAGTTCATTTATGCTGCCATGCTACCCTGCCAGAAGGTTCCCCCACCGTCCTCCAAGCGCATATATTATAGAAAATGATAAAGATGGCATACCTATAATTTGAAAACAGATGGTTTGGTTCTTTTGAATATTTATAACAATCAAAAACAATTTCTCCTGCACCAACCTCGCTATTCACCCGCAGGCCGGCAAGGTGTTAAAACATTCATTTTAATGAAACTGGATGTGGGAAAAAAAAAAAAAAAACGGCTCTTTGTTTTTCTCAGGCGAAGGAAGACGGTTGAAGTAGATGCTGAGAGGGCAAAGAGCCGACTGTATGGGGGGGACGGGAGCACATATGCGTCGGAGAACGACATGCTCAGCGCGGCCCCCGATCCGCTTGAAGTTGTTGTCTTTAACAGATTGTATAAATAAAGAGCTGAAGAATAAAAGAGGTTTATCTGTTTACATCGCCCAACTCCCCAGGTGCTGATATTCAATAAGCCGCTATCTCCTTTCTTTTCGAAGGTAAATATCTTTTCCTGCCGCTTCCTCTTGATGTCAACAGATGTAGAACTCCGTTGACCTTATAATTCACCCACTCTGAAAAAAAAAAACTTCAGACAAACTCAACGGCATTTGATAAAAAGAGAAAAAAAAAAAAAACAGAACAGATGTTTGATGTAATTTGTTTTACCTTTAGCGGAACGAATCCCAAATTTCTGCATGTCTGATACCTTTCAGTTGGCTTTTTCTAGTGCTGGGTTCTACCGTGTCCCTATATTTTATTTGTTTTGACAAGCTACAGTGTTACTGCATGTTTCACAAGCTTTAATATTATGTCTGCATTTTCCACAATGAGAATCTAAAGTCTCTCTCTCATTCTCTCTCCCTCTCTCTCAATCAATCTCTCTCTTTCAGAGTATGATTTCCTCCATTGTGAACAGCACTTACTATGCAAATGTGTCGGCGGCGAAGTGTCAGGAATTTGGGCGCTGGTATAAACATTTCAAGAAGACAAAAGATATGATGGGTAAGCAAAACGGAGGGGCGCAAAGTATGGCGCTCACACTTTTGTCTCTTTGCACACACACACACACACACACACACATTTACACGCGTACACACCAGTCACCATTACAATATGTTCTCCAACCAACCGTCTCTTTGTCTTCCTGCTGTTGCATGAAGCAGAAATACATTTTTATCTTGTTATCTAATAATTCAAGATTACTACACACAGTTTTACAGTCGAACACAGTGTTATCTTTGATTTATCCATTATTGCTTTAACTAACGCTAATATGAGAGCCAAATTGAGGCAGCTGACTGTTTTTTTTTTGTGTGTGTGTTTGTTTGTTTGTCTGTGTGTGTGTGTGTGTGTGTGTGTGTGTGTATAACACTTTAGTTTTCCATGCACAAAAAAACAGCGATGGCTTCAGCCAGCCACCGCCTAGTCTAAAATTCAATTAGATTTTCTTATCAACCCTCTGCCAACACATTCTTTATATAATCTCAAAAAAAATCCCCTTTGACCCGCCAGGAAATGAGGTTATATAATACCAGTAGCACCCCGAGCTGGAGATGGAGTTCTGATATATTTTTATGTCTTTTGATTAAGCAGAACACCACTTTGTTGTGATACTCATAAGGCAGTGTAATGTTGAGATATTAGCTTTAGCAATCTGTTGAACATAATCTTTTTGTCTTTGCCAGTGTGCTACCACTCGCCGTGATGACAGATGAGATATTATATCAAAATGTTTTCACAGCCTCCATGCAAATAGCGTGTTGTGATCATATCTTATCTGAGGGGTTTTTTTTGCTTTTTTTTTTCCTGTTAAAGCGGCAACATACACTGGGAACATTATTTACTTGAGACCTGCTGTACTCGTGTATTCTCTTGCATACTCCTACACGTTTTCTGTCACAATTGTTCTCTATTTGGTTTTTATGTTCCTCAAAAGTGGAACCGCTGCAGCTGCCAGTCTGGCCTCGGTGACGCCGATGTTTTAAATGTCATGTCTCTGCCTAGCTGGAGTGGGAGAGACAAACTGCAGAAAGCCTTAACCCTGTTTTGTTTTGTTTTTTTCTCCTCATAACTGCGTGCTGTGTGCGTGTGCGTGTGCGTGTCCTGCCATCCGACGGTGCAGGCATGCGCCAACCCTCCCAGCTGGAGGGCTACCTGGGGACGTGTGTCCTCCGTGAGAGCCCGCGTGCCAATGCACTAGGTATGTCGCAACACACACACTAACACACCCTCGGTCTTGTCACTTTGGAGGACGTTGCGTTGGCACAAGTTCATTCCTTGGAAACTTCCCATGACCGTTACTGCAACAACCGCACACTTAGGCCTCATCTTCACTCTCAACGCTAAACCGTACCTTCATATAAAGACTAAAAAACAAGCTTTGGGAAACTATTTTGGGCTTTACTCTGTGTGAACCAGGTTTTTGTCACCGTAATGTGACTTCTTGAATTAATATAAGAAGACACATCTGAGAAGTGCATTCCTTCCCTAATGCCTAAACTGAATGCTTCATGGCAACCACCTGACTTCCCTGCACTGCATCTCAATTATAATCTCATTCTTGATCCCAAAAACAAATAAAGTCATTTAAAAGTCACATTAAAATGAAACATGATTCACTTTGTTCGCTCATTCTCTCTTTGGCTTCTTTCCCTCCCCTCTCATCTCAAACTTCTACACTAACTTGACACGAATGCTAACGTTTTTTAAAGCGTCCATCAGGGCCACACCCTTCATACCTTTTCAACCAGAATAATTATTGAAATGTCACTCAGTCTTGACTTTAAAAAAGCATTAACTGCTAAACAATTTGTCTTTTTAACATCCTCTGCAAAGGAAATCAGTTCCTGATAAGAACAGAACCACAAATGTACACGTACACAAAGGTGGTGATAACATCTGAGATGTGCTTACACACATTCACAGAAACTCGAGCACCCACGCGTCATGTTAGCCAAACCTCAGACTCAAAGCTTTGGCACAAGAGCCTCAGGTGCTCACCACACGCCTGTGTCAGCTCCTCTGTCTTCAGTATTTATGACGAGCTGCTGTACTTTGCCACAAAAGGTGGAGAAACAAAAGTATGAAGGCTGGAGGAGAGAGTGGCACGGCCATCCCTTTGTGCTTTGGCAGCGGTGTCATATCTGACTGTATTTACTTCAGCGCACTGCATTTAGCAAGCAGTTTGAGCCTGAAGTCAAGGGGAACAAGTACCTGGTCACAGGTACTGGCAGAGTGCTCTGCCTCTCTGTCAGCTGAAGTGGTGTTACCGGCCGCCAGCGAGTGTGCTGTTGCTTCTTTTGACGTGGCCCCGCTGGTGTAGGGAAGCCAACACAGAGCGAGAGTTGGGTCAGTGTCTCTCTTTCTCATTCGCTCTCTCGCTTTCTCTCACTCACAGTCACCAGCACACACTCCCTCCCTCCCTGCCTCCCTCAGCCCACATCCCATTCCCATTGTGTGTTTAATCCGGGGCTCTTTTGTGGCAGGATTCCACACGAGGACTCCCGCTTCTGTGGCAGCCTTTTTCTCCCAGGGCCTGCCATGCTCTTCTGTCACCCCTTCTCTTTTCAATTTGCATGGAAATGCCTCCATGTGCCTGTGTGTTTGTGTGCTGTGAGTATGCCCCCCAGCAGTCTGTGTGAGCAAGCATATGCACACACACACACACACACACACACACACACACACATTCACATATGAGTGAATAGGCACGCCATACCATCAGAGCCAGGGAATGCCAAGGATTATGGGAAGAGATGTGATTATTACCAAGATTTTTTTGTTTTGTCCCCCCCTCTCCACATCATTTGTTTTCGACAAACACTCAATAGACCCGTCTTGGCCGGGTGTTTTGTGCGTGCTGACAGTTAAGAAACAGGCAGCTCAAACACACGATTATTGTGGGTATTTTTGGAAAACATCCATGCACTTAATCTTTCATCTGCTGAAAAATTCAGCTTGTTGAAGACCCCACCCCCCCATCCTTTCCCTTAACAGCAATTTACGCTTTTCACAATCTCATACGAAGCTTTTCTGTGGGATGTGGAGGCCGCAGCACACTTCTGAGGTGTTAATGTTGCCATCCGTATGAATTCTTAAATGCTGCCCCCTCACTCGCTCGGCGTCGTGCACGCAAAAAGCCTCGGCATATGTGGATTCCTTAAATGAGGCGGTAACCTGAAAACATTCAGCTGCCCCAAATGCTCATTCACTTCGTTGTGGGTAGTACTTTGAATGTTAAATCATTGTTTTCATCCTCTAAGCACATAATTTAAACCTGTCTTAAAATATTCCCCAGCAGCCATTATGGACTTAAAGATTCCCAAAGCAAGAGATGCCGCAAAAATCTCCAAAACGCCATTAAATGACGGCACATAGAGAGTGTGTGTGTGTGTGTGTGTGTTTTCCTACAGACAGTTCAAAACAAATCTGTTTCAGTGCATTCAAATTGGAAACTTTCTCAGGTTGCACACTCTATCCTCCCATGTGTTCCTTCTGTCTCTGCTCACTGCTCCCTACATTTATATTTAAACCATCCTCCCCTAAAAATGTCATATTGGCTAGCTTGTGTTCCTTATTTTAGAATTAACGATGCAAAGAGAGAATCAGATTTAGCAGCGCTGCTTCTGCCTCTGTGCATACACACACACACACACACACACACACACACACACACACACACTCTACTGTCTTACCAAGATTTTATTTTTTTTTTCACATGATGAGGCCACAGACGTTCTGAACTTAATTTTGAAGGCATGGCTTGTGGAAGACAGGTCAAATACAATGAAGGTCTTTTATCTCCGTTTCCATCTTTTCCGTGTTTTTTAACCAGTTGTTGGCTGATGAGCTGTGTCGTCTCTGAGAGGCCTGTGAAGGGAGAAAACACTAAACTCCTGCACATCTTTTTGTTAGCGGACATGTGCTGGATGCAGAAATGTCTTCTCCTCCAACAGAGAGTAAACAGGAATGTTAGCTGACAGGCTAAGATTCACTCGAGGCAAAAATCTGATGGGATGCAGGCCGGGTCTGTTTCATTTCTTCTGATTAGAGACTATGGCTATGATGCTATTAAACTGATGTTTGCGATTGTTAGATTAAAGATGTCGTTTTTGCTGCTCTGTCTACTCCTCTTTCTCAGGAGCTATTTTTCCTCCCCTGTTTTTCTTTGCAGTGTTTTAGCCTTTAAATCAGTGATTGACTAATAAATTGTCTGCGTTCGTGTTTCTTTGTCTTCCTTCCAGCGGAAATGGACGGCCTGTCCGACCTCTCCCCGCCAGGTCCAAACCACAACCACAACCACCTGGGTTTCTCCCAGCAGCAGCAGCCTATCCCTGGCAGCACGGCGGAGCAGACTCCTTCCTCGCCGGTGCCGCCGCTGCCTCACGCCCCGCCACCACACGGCGGCCAAACAGGTGGCCGGCAGCCCCAGCTCCCCGGTCTGCACCACCCGGGCTTGGTGTCCACACCCATCAGCCCCCAGCTGGTCAACCAGCAGCTCGTGATGGCACAGATCCTCAACCAGCAATATGCAGTGAACCGGCTTCTGGCGCAGCAGTCCCTGTCGCAGCAGTACCTCAACCACCCGCCTGTCAACCGCAGCTCCCACAGCAAACCCATGGAGCCACAGGTGGCGTCGAACACGGAGGTCTCCTCTGAGATTTACCAGTGGGTGCGGGACGAGCTCAAGCGGGCCGGCATCTCACAGGCCGTCTTCGCCCGTGTGGCCTTCAACAGAACCCAGGTAAGGACAGGAAACACGCTGGGGACGTTCCTGAAAGAGCAAAAAGAGAAATAAACGTCCACTGTACTGAAATTAGTGGCTGTACTCAGCTGATTGTGAAGCCCTGTGCTTCGTCTGAGCTGTGATCTGGCTGCCTGAGGTAAAGTATTCTCACACTGAACCAAATTAAATAATAATGCAAATCGATGGAATTGATCTTTGTCGTGGACTCCAGTATGAATCAAACTTATTAACAAATGGAATATAATTTAGTTTACTGATGGTCACCTCTGAAAAATTTAGGAATTTACTCATTTAAAATTTTAATGATCTTTCTCAGCATTTCCCCGTCTGACATCACGCTGCCCATCTCTCCAGAACTCGCTCAGCACATCACTCGCTGTCTCAGATTCTGCACCAGCATCCTGTTTGAAAAAGAATTACATCACATTAAGGAAGTCGTAAAACGGTTTCATGGGATCTCTTTTGCTAAGAAACGTTAAGAACAGCTTCCTGTTTGAATCTGCAGCTTATATCTCATTCATGATTCTCGTGCACGCCAGTAATCGAGCACCTCTACTGTACTCTGAGACAGCTGGCAGCCTGCCACGTGAAAGACCCAGGTTCGGTCATGGCATCCGTTCTCTCCCTGCCAGAATATGTGATTTCCCTTCATAGTCAGAGGCCTAGCACACACACACACACACACACACACACACACACAGATGGCAGTGTTAATGTCTTAAGACCTACTGTCTATACTGAAGGGTGATACCAAACCTCATTACTACTCCATTTGCTTTGAAGTTGCCGTGTATGAAAAAGGAAAAAAAATAGAAACTGATTAGAATCTATGAGAATTACAGCATGCAGCCCCCCACAAAACAACATAAACGTGATCCATGGTGGAGTCAGACAGTGATGTTTTTCTGCAGATTGGCATGCTCCCACACAAACACAGTCTTATCTGTGGCTGATATGAGGAATTAGCCCAATGTGCCGTTGGAGAGTTTGCCTTTGGAGGATTATTTATTAGGTTTCTGTTTTTTCCACCAGCCAGTGTTAATAAAAAGAGGGGGGAGGGGTGTCGAGCAGTGACATGAAGGGGCTGCTGTCGATGCAGGAGATGGATCAGAGGAGACGGAGGGGAGGAGCAGCTGAGGTCGCTGTTTTTATGGGAGAGGAAACTGATTGACCAAAGAGATAGACGGCCGGGTTGATGGCACAGAGCGATAGCGTGCACACGCTGAAGAATGCAAACACACACGGTTCAAACGTGAAGGAGATATACCACTAATCTGTCCCAGGAAACTTGTATATATTACAACACAGTCTATATGACGACTAAAAATATCTGCCGTGGTTCCCACTTGTCTAAATGCCACCACATGAAACGTATAGCTGCATACATGCACCTAGTGAGACAACAACAGCACCAGGCACACGCTGCAGTGCTGATCTGTAGCCCAAGAGGGCTTAAATGCTCAAAAAATAAAAACTAAAAGCATAAGCATGTTTTCCCCATCACCTTGTTTTATTACCAAATCACACCTATTGATGGTGAGAGAAGCGCCGCGATGGTTTGCTCAGTGTGTGGCCAAGAGCTGATGAAAAGGCCCAATCACACGTCTCTGATAATGGAGTCATCGCTGTCTCATAATGATGGAATTGAGCGCTATTGAAAAGTAAACAGAGGATACACTGATTGCCCGCCGAACAAGACAAGACGTTTCAGGCGAGTAGCTGCGGCTCTTATCCGAAGCAGCTCAAGAATACGTCCAAGATGTGCAAAAATTTCACGCAGCCGAGTGCGATGGGTTCAAAGGCCTCGCAGAAGTCTCAGTGATCGACTGATCTGTGGTGAGGTGCTGCAGACTCACAGAACACAGCAAGCTTCTTTAACTTCAAGACTAAAGCTCTGTAGAGAGTCAAGAAAAAACAATGTGAGGTCTTCTTTGATGGGATGATTTCATAGCATTAATAATGAACGGTACAAAATGACTGCTGTCTGCAGAGAAAACCAAGTCTCTGAGAGGTGGAGACACTCGAATAATCAGCGGAGTCACAAAAGAAAAGTAGATGCACAGGATCTGCCTGTGACTCCGGCTCTACAGAAACGCTGCCGAGTCCCTAAAAGGCAATATTAGTTTACAGTTTAAGTGGGTGTAAGAGCGTCACATCTCCATTGTCATTAGAGTCTCCATTTACACTTTCCTGTCTTATTTAAGAATCCTCTAATGTGATTATTCTCCATGTTGGTTGCCACCTTGACCCCCGCCACCCAATTACTTCCCTCCCTGGAAGCTCCTGTCTTTCTCTTTCATTCTTTTTTTGCTGTTTTTTTTTTTTTTCCCCTCTCCTGCCCCATCGCCTCCTCTCCATCTTTTCTTACTATGTGTGGTTTAATCGTGCAGGGCTTACTGTCTGAGATTCTCCGTAAGGAGGAAGACCCCAAGACAGCATCCCAGTCGCTGCTGGTCAACCTGCGTGCCATGCAGAACTTCCTGCAGCTGCCGGAGGCCGAGCGCGATCGCATCTATCAGGAGGAGAGGGAGCGCAGCCTCACAGCAGCCTCTGCCATGGGCTCGGCTCCGCTCATCAGCACCCCGCCCAGCCGACCTGTGCAGGTACTTTGTGCGGCTGTGTGTGTGTTTGTGTGGCAGCCTGGTGTTGTTATAGATAGAGGAATAAACTGTACTGACATCTGAAAGCGTTGAACCTTAGACACTGATTGTGCAGGTTTGTCACTTTCAAGTTGAGAAATCCAAGAATAACGGCCGATTTATACTTTATGCTGGACAGCAGATAAACTGATTTGACCAGTCGATCACAACACTGGCTGCATGTGTCAGACACTGCAGTGGAGTTTAAAGGATTCAATCATGTTTACATCCTTTTGTTTGCTTTCTAAAAGAGACCTGAAATGGAACTGCTTCTCTAGATCAAGATTAGCATTTGTTCCACTATCAAGAAACAATATCAGAGGTGAAGACGTGACACACAAAGCCCGATCCAAAAAGTCCAATCTCACTTCCTGCAGCCTCCCTACGGCCCAGATGTTGCCTTCTAGCTCGTAAGCCTGCGCACGTCTATTAGTGCTTGTATGAGCAGTCTGGGGAGCAGGAATCGAGTCCGTTTAACCAACCAAACACAGATTGTTATTGCAGTGCTAAATAAACCTCTTTTGCAATTTTAAGCTATTCAGTTTTTCCAGTTAGCTTTGTTGTTGGCTCCGCCCACCGAGTGCTAATGAGATCGTTTCCCCCTTCCAGCAGCAAAATCTGTATTTAACAAGACTTTCTGCACCACGCTGGAACACTGTGGCACAAAACTATCAGTTCCTGTAGCTGACGAGGGAACTTTCAACCGGAGCAGAAGCACAGCTCTGGTTTTGAAACGTGACACATTCATATATAACAACAGGCTGTATGTGTGAGCCGCAGATCGCCGGTATTGTGAGAATGTGTTTACATGTAGTCGGCGATGACAAAGTATTTGCAGGTGTGACAGCAGGTGATTTTATAGAGCTGGAATTCTCCGTCTCTCTTTGTTGTGGTGTCATCGATTGAATGTAGACTTGTGTAATAAACCTAATGACACGAGCGTAGCCGTCACATACCGTGCAGAGCGCTTCAACAAAACATCCTCGTGTGTTTTATTCACATGATTAAATCTATCAGCGTAAAAAGTGTCTCCACAGTGTCACACTTCCTGCAGCCATGAGGACGCTGTGTTTCATACGTGACCACAGCCCGCGTTCATACAAGCTCAGCCCATTGTTCATCTACACGCCTCACATTCCCGTCCATTGTATCAGGCTGCAACCTGTCTAGAAACACGTGGAACAAATAAAAGCTGATTCACCCCGTCGGTGCGAACGCCAGAGAACATAGTTTACATTCTTCCTGCATGTAAATGAGTTCTGCATCATCCCCGCCCTCACCACACAGGTGAGAATGGTGCACAAATGATGGATAATTTTTTGTGCTAATTTTGACCTTTTACCATGCATTAGGCAGCATTAACAGCCCTCCCATTTCAAAAATAAAGCTCACTCAGTGATGACAAGCTCTGCGAAAGATCAAACATCGTTTAGTCAGTGCCTCTTTCAAAATCGCTGCATACCACAGCGCAACTTTGTACCCTCGCCGCAAATCAGTGTCCCTCATTTGAAAGGTATGTGGCAACTTTCTACCACTTAAGCCCATTTGAAGTGCGGTCAGCTGCATCTGGGAGGTGAGAGGGCCAGACAAAGGCGTCCTCTGTCCTGTCCTCAGCGAAGATTTGGCTTTTATTTAGGTGAGGAGCAAAGCACAGGCCCACCCATCTCTAAAATCGAGACTCCCCCTCAAACTGCCCAGCACGGTGGCAGTCGCCATCCGCACAAAGCCACAAAGAGAAAGAGAGAGTGGCATTCTGAAGCAGCCGTGCTGAACTGAACCAGGACCACTTCGCAGTTCACAGCTCATCTTTACAATCAGAGGCTGTGTCAGTGCAGGACAGGCTCAGAGCAGGAGAGTGGATCTTTGTACGAGAACGTATTGAAGCGAAAAGGTAAAAACTATTTAGGCTGAATGGGGTTTTCATCGGCACCCCCGGAACCGAGCGAGGGGTTTGGACCTCTCTTACTTTTTAGGTTTTTAGGTGAAGTCAATAATTTGTTTAATGTAACAAAGGCTTTTTAGTGTATCTGACATCAGCTTCCAGAGCCGTGGAGCTACACAACACCACAGAAATAACAAAACAGGAATAGATTTGCAAGGTGAACAATAAAGGCAATGAACAACATGGCAGACGAAATCCAAAGCCGCTGGTTTGTGATTTTTATTTTCCCATCACTCAGAATACTGTTGGCACATCAGTGCAATATCTTGAGGCCTAATATACTTCACCTGTATGACTTAAACCCATTGACATTTATCATATAGACCTGTTCCTTCACAAGGCAGTTCTCACACACACACACACACACACACTGACAAACACACACATTTGCACACTCATACACCTGGCCATCTGCCAACCTCTCCTATGGAGCAATGCGGTGTGAATTTAAGCACATAAATCAGCCAGGGTGGCAATTGAGCCAGAGACAGAGGAGGGTTTTTATTGGCCTCATAAAAACAGATGCAGAGGTATGTTTCTCTCACGTGTGCTGATGGGTCGACTCAACTCCCCCAAAGCCAGTTAGTGCACGTCCCGGCCTTAACAATTTGCTTGACACGGTATCCTACTGCTCAGACTGACAAGCCCATGTCGAGCTGTCATAAAACAGGATGAAAGGCCCTGAAATGCGCAGACATTCCAGTTTCACCGCAAGTTTCGGGATCATGTGATTGTTTTTAACGCATAGAGGCGCTCGTATTAGGCGTCTAGACAAATACTTGAATATATATGTTCTTTAATCACGGGCTCTGTCACGAGTTGGTAGCTGTTGGTGTTATTATGGTTTATTTGAATGCCATTTACTGGTACTCGTACCCAGCCCCGTCGATGCCTCCTTTCAGAAAGACTCGTATAGAATGATTCATATGCTAATGGTTCTTGGGTAATGCTTTTATTAGGATACTTGTTACCTTGTCAAAGGATTTTTGTCAAGATGCAACAAGCCGCTGAATGAAGATGATTTGATTTCACTTGACTTGCATTTATTTTTTAATCACCAGCTTGACATAAGAATAATAACATTTCACACAACACATCTAAGTGTTTTTGAGCAAAGTAACGCCAGCGCTGTGTGTGGGTGTAATCTACACTCCGGTGTGTGTGTGTGTGCTTGTGTTTAGACAGATTCTCTTTATTTTTCCTCGTGTGAGCCTGAATAAATACGGTTGTGTTGTGTTCTGCAGCCCCGGAGGGAAGACTGCAACAGCGTACGGCCCGAGGATTGGAATCCCCGTATCCCCGTGGGCATTTCACCTGTGAGCAAACAACTTCACCCCCTCACCTCCGCAACGCCAACACTGACAATCTGAACAAATACGTGCTCATAAACAACACACACTCCAGCGTCTCCCAACATGCGGCTCGTTGTTATTTCAGTATTTACATGTTTATGAAGCACGAAGCGGTAACGGGAGCAACATGTCAATTTGTCTTTCAAGTGTAAGGCTAATATTTTTATTGAAGGCGTTTCAGCCGAATTTAAGCCAAAATCACAGCTCAGTCACACAACACTGATGTTCAGTCGACCAGTTGTCGGGTAGAGCAGAGCTCCCCAGTCCATCAACACGCCAAGATCAAACACAAAAGTAATTCTATAGGTTTAAATGACACTGCGACGGCCTGTGAATTCATTTTTTTCTGAATGTTTAACAGGTGAAGCCGTCGCCTCTGCCCAGCGAGTGGAACGGCAAGACGGAGAGCTGCATCCTCAACATCAACTCCACCATCTACGATGAGATCCAGCAGGAGATGAAGCGGGCCAAAGTTTCCCAGGCCCTGTTCGCCAAGGTGGCCGCCTCCAAGAGCCAGGTACCGAATCACACACCGAAACACACACCTGGATGGAAACAGGTCGCTAGTTTGTCGTTTACTGTTTACGGCAGTGTTACAGTAATTGTCTTTTTTTTTTTTTTTTGGTTTAAACTTCAGTCACAAAACATGATTTTTTTTTTTTTAAATTTTTGCTTCAAAAATGATCTTTATTCATTCAGTTCCACTTGATTTTTTTTCTTGCTTTATAAAGGACCCGTCAGAGCGTTGTTCATGTGTCGTATAGCCAGACCTGAAATTCCAGACTTGTGTATATAATTGCTCAGAGTGTCCACACACAAAGAGAAAAATACAAATAAGGATGACTTTTAATTTAAAGCGAGAGAATGAGGATCTTTTAGCTTTGAGACAGGCGTGTTTGTGTCCAAATAAGCTAATCCTTGACCTGAGGAGCATTTCATGAACCTCCGACAGACGCGTAAAACACACACTTCATATAAAGATTTAAACTCTGTCAGCGCTACACGACGCCAACGTACGCAAAAGTTTAGGTTGAAAGAGGTCTGTCTAACAGAAGTGGCTTCTGTGCGGCGCTGCAGTGATTTATAGACATAATGACACATGTCTTCTTTATTGTGGGGTTTGGAGTTTAGCAGTCGACACTGTTTCAACACCAAACAAACCTGTTTATATTAGATCCACGCAGTAATATGATGGGGGGCCCTGTCATCTTCTCACAAAGAGCACGGAGCTCACACAATGCCAGCCTGTGTGTTGGAAACAGAGAAATAAAGGAGGAAACATACCACCAGTTTAACTCTTTATTAAAGCAATTAAAAAATGTAGCACTAAGGACTTATTATTAAAGGTTTTCATGTGTCTGTCTCAGCCAGAGTTGGAAAGATTTCCACAATTGTGCTTGATGAAGAAGATGGGGGGAGAAATAGATCACCAAGGGCGGAATAATCTTGAAATATCTGCAAAGGCTTTATTTTTTTCTTGCTGATTAGGATGATTATACCCCCAGATAGCTTTGTTTTACCAAATTGCAGTTTGATGCACAAACCACTGTTTTTGTTAAGGAGTTCAAAGACTCCTTGGAAGGATGGAGAAAGAGAAAGGGGGCGAGCGAGGCAGTCGCAGCATTAACTCGCTCCTGTCTCTCTCTTCTCAAATGACGGTTTGTCTGGGAACAGGTTTCCAGCGTGCCTCCTCCACCTCCCTCCCATCTCGCTGTCTTGCCCCTCTACCTCTCCCGTTCCCCTGATTTCTGCCTCTCTTTCACGTTCCATTCATGGCAGGCGGGTGTGAATGTGAATTGAGCAGCAGATAAGAAGTGTGCTAATTATGCCTCTGAAAAGGGGCCTGGGAGAGCACTTATCTCTGGCTCTATCTCGTAATGGGTGCTCCCCGGGCAGCTGGTCTCCCCCCTTACTACCCAGCCGGCATTGCCACAGCTACCAGCACCGCCAGGCCAGCGGCTGCTCCTCCCCAGCAGCACCCCTCAACCTTTACAATCAGAAGCTAGGACCCAGTTTCCACTCGCAGTTCACACAAAAATCCTCTGAAATCCTGGATTTCTTTCCTATTTAAAGTGGGACAAGATTGTAGTTTTAGTTTCATGCTTTAGACAAACACTTTCTCATTTCTTTTGCTTCCCTGAATCCGTGTCGGTGGGAATGAGAAGTCTTCTTCTTCCATGTTGTGCGTTTTGTTGCTTCCACACAGTCGATGTGTAAATCGTTCTAGAGCAGCGATGACACGTCAAATAATCAATTCGCTAATCAATCGTTTTAGCTTCTCTGTGACACAAAATACAGATTATTTGCTGGTTTCAGCTCCTTGAATGTGAGCAGTTGTGCTTTTCTCTGTTTTACATAATTGTTCATGTAATATAAAAGTGTTTTGGTCTATTAATTGGACAAAAAAACAGAGAAGAAATTAGGAGGATGTGAAGATTATTTTGGGCATTTTTACAGTTTTCTGACATTTTCAAAACCATCAAGAAAATAAAATTATGAATTAACTGATTATGAGTAAAACAGACCTGGACAGCCTCTGTTCAAACTATTCACGAGTTTTATTATAAAAACAGCCAGAAATAAAAAAAAAGCATTTCCAAAATAAAGACTCAGCTTCACCTATTGTGGGAGTTTCTCCTGTAGCTCATACATGTGGAAGCTCAGTGACTGTCTGTGTAGCCTGGTTACATGTTACTGCCCAGGTTAGCTGCTCATCTCTGCCTTTTAGTTATTCCAAAAACAGACATTTTTCTTTCTCTGATATCGGGTGTTGTCGTTGCATTAAATATTCATGAGCGTAGCATAAAGCGAAGCAGTGAGAGGAAATGCAAGACGAATTTATGTGCAATGTTCAGCATCTTCACTAAAGCTTAGGTCAAGAGAGGTTTGCAGCCTAGCAGGCAAAAAATAACCATCCAAGCCTTGGGTAGAGCGCCATGCCAGCAGAGACTGCTGGTACTGAGCTTGGGAGTGCAGCGTGGATGTGGTTGGTGATGAGGATGGAGGATGGGCTAGACTGGCAGGATGCCCATATGGGGTCCAGGGAAATAATCACGGGGGGGAGGGGAAGGGGGAGGACGAGGTCTCATCACTGGAGCTGGCACTGTCCTGTCAGCTTGGTGTGCAGTTCAAACTCTGCCTCTTCAACTCAGCTTAGGATTTCCCAGCATGCTTACGCAAGCACAGGATCAGGTGACGAGGATCTGTTGGTATCAGTCCTGTGTGGGCGTCGGTGCGCACCATGCAGTGTTCCTCAGTCTGTTTGTGCACGCCGTGTTTGCCGACGATGCAGCCGGGACGAGGAGAAGAGAGCTGAAAATCAAAGAGGAGAGGTGGACCTGAAGGAGGTCACAGGCGGCGGCGGTCTGCTGGGCTGAAACGCTGCAAACAGAAATTTACTGATGGGTGCCGTGTGTGTGCTTAGGTGTGTACTGTATATAGATCTGTGCATGTGTGCTTTTCTGTGCATCAAATATGGGTTTATGTGCGGGCACATTTAATGTGTGGATCAGTGTTTGTGTACTCCAGAGTGTGTGTGTTTGTGCCTGTTGGTGTGTGTGTGTGTTTGGGGGGTTTCTGGATCGCAGCCATTCTGTCCTCTCTTAGGGCTCGTAACCACAGCAGGCCTCTGCCAGCCCTCCTCTGCCCCCCTCCACACTTATTCAATGTTGCATTTCAATCACTTTTTTACTGCCACATATTCAGAGTAGTAACCATCGAGCAGTGAATCTAACCCCAGCCGTATTACTTTATCAGATTAATGGTCGCTATTCACTTCAAGTCTGAGCATTCATATTTTTTTAAGCAGGCATGCAGCCGTTCTGATTTATTAGGACAGATATTGTGTTTACTCTTTGATACAATCAGGATCATTATTCATGATCCGTTCCTCAATGATTCAAACTGATCGAATGCTCCAAGAATTCTCCATCTCCATTTTGCTTCAGGAGATGTCAGACTTGGAGAAAACAACTGTTCACTACTGGTTCGAATCCAGCGACGACACTGCCAGAAGTCGCGGTATTTGCCAAACAGCCCATTTCATTTTAGCCTGCAGAGGTGCGAGCTACGATCTGGATAGCCCGGAGTTGATGTCAACATTATTAACTGGCTCAGTCGGGCTCGAGCACTATCTAGCGAGCTGCGGCGCTTTGTTTTCATTCGTGTTAACAGGGGATGCTCGCTGTGCTGGCTAGCCTGGCAGAGAGGGCAGCTAATGTTCAGCTGAGCGATGGGAGGTTAGCCGAGGGTGGGGTGGAGCGGATCGGGGGCATTCCTTTGACATGACTTTTATGTCTAAACATCCCGACACTTCCTGAGAGGAATTGTGCAATGGATGGAATCAGAGTCCCTGCTGTCATAAAACAAGCACCCTGGGAGCCCTGCGCACTGCGGGGCTCAAAGCCCTCCGACTCCTCAATGACCAGTAGAGTACAGAACGCCGCCGCCGCCGCCGCCGCCGCCCTCCCTCCCCATCTCTCTTTCTCTCTCTTTCGCTCTCTCTCACTCGCTCATTCTCCCCTGGAAGAGGCTACGCTAATTAGCCAGGCTCTAATGAGACAGAATGGCACTGATCTGGTCCGCCGCTGCGCCACCGGGGGGGCCGAGCAGGGGGGCTGGTGCAGTAGGGGGGAGAGGGGAGAGCGAGGGGGGGAGGTTGGTGTATGCCATCTGTCACCCTGCACCCGCCTGGCACGGCAGTCCCTGGAGTGGAGGGAGGGAGGGAGGGAGGGAAGGAGGGAGTGAGTGCCTCGTTCGTCTAAAGATGTGGGGTAGTGGGTGGAGGTGGGCGGGGGCGGGTGGGGACACTGATATAAGCAGGAAGGGGGGCGGCGGACTAACTGGAACCGCTTCCTACGTGCACCCAGAGTAGCCGGTTTCCTGTTAGTGTCCACCTCATGGATGCTGTTCTGAGGTTAGATCTCACACATTCAGCACGTGACCCACACACACACACACACACACACACACACACGCCACCGTAACACTCGGCTCCGTCCAATGGCGTGGTAACAAGAGGGGCAGATGGCTGACCTTTTCGGTGTCTGTTTCTAGATGGTGACCGCTCAGAGGTTTGTCTGCTACTGAGGAGCCACTTGGGGTCAGTTTGTTCACAAATCGTGTTTTGCATGAAGATTTATGCACAAATCATCTTACATGATGGTAAAAGTGACAGCGACGGTGTTATCAGATTCTTTTTATGATCAGGACCTGTGCCAGGGCGGCGATCACTGCCAAAGGCTATGGGCTCAGCTACACAGGGAAATCTTGCATCACTTCTCGTAAGTTTTGGTTTTTATGCCGCGGCAGGGCAGACATCAAGTCTTAATTTTTGTTTGTTGGCTTCTCCACACCTCTCTCTCTCTCAAATTAGGCAGATCAGAGCGAGCATATCACAGCCCCGAGGGATCTAAAAGGGCCGTGACTGTTTATTAATTGATTTATTTATTTATCTCCTGTGCCTGCTTGGTTATTAGGTTGCCATGGGAAACAGGCTAGGCCAGATCCCCTCTATTATTAAAGACACAATTTCTTGAACTGGAGACCCAGCTGTCTGAATAATTAATTTAGCGAATGAATTATCTTGCAAACGGTAAGTCTTCCCCTCCCTCTGAAATGAGCCTTTCTCTTATTGTTTAATGGACAGTGGAATTCCCACCAGCCTGTTTTCTCTCCGCTGCCTGTTCTGTTGAACCCTCCTCCTTCTTAGCAGGAGCACGGGGTCTCACTGAGCATGCTCAGAGCACTTTGTGTCTCTCCTGCCATCTCTCTCACTTACGCCTTACGTGCCACCTCTCACCCCATCTGTCTTCAACTGCACAACTCACTCCCTCCTCCTCGCCCACCTCCTACCCTGCAGTCCAAACTCGGAATCCGGCCCGACTGTCAGGACTCCAAATTGTCTCTTCGTCATCACCTCTAATGCATTATTGTATGACAAATGTTTTCTGCTGCAGCTGTTATCCAGTTTGCCAGATAGCCGAGCGAGCACGTCTCTGATTTCACGGCACTTCTCTCGGTTAGCGGCTCTAACCGGTGCACAGGCCTAACCTGACTAGTCCTTCCTGCGTCCTAGCTTGTTAGCTGAACTTGCTCCTCTTCCAGTGACAGGCGCAGTGTTTTGCTAGCTTTTCCTTTCCTGCAAATGTTAGCGAGCTAACCCACTCCCACTGTCTCCACTTCTCCTGACAGACCACACAGGGCTTGTTCTGAGGCCCATTCTCGCTAATCTGATCAGGCAGGCAAATACGCCGGGAAAAGCGCTTTAATGATCCCCCTAATTACCTCAAGTCAATACCAACTGTATTATTAGACTCGGGGAAAATATTCCATTAGGGTGCCCCCCGTGGGAGTCCCCCCTGTGCGCGCTGATGTCACGCGCTGCGCGCCCCCTACGCTTGTAATTAATTTTATTTACACACGCAGGAATGCACAAGGTCGCACCTGCAGCCCGGAGCCGCCCGACTCGGCCCGCCTAATCAGATCTGTCATAATTACCATTCTGCATGCTTCTGACACACGCCGGGAAATATTTCAATTTAACTACAGCCACTAGCTCCGGCAGATGCAGTCTGAGAGAGAGAGAGAGAGAGTGTGTGTCTGTGCGGGAGTGTGTGTGCACAGAGTGTGAGTGTGAGGGGGAATTGCATGGGGAGATATTAGGACCTATCCAAGTCCTCATCCTGCTTATGTGCACTTGGTTTTGCTTGCATTATTTGTTCTGTCTTTCACACTCTCCTCTCTGTGTCTCTGCTGCATTTCCCTCCACATCACTCCATCCTCACTGTAGTCTTATATTTACAGCAGCATAAACTGAGCTTGAAGAGGAGCATGTAAATGGGCTTTTCAGATGCGTTCAGACGTTTTAGGTTTGGTGGTTATTCTGTGAAGCTAAACGAGACTCACGGCTGTAGCAGCGAATAAACAGCCGCGTATGAAACCTTGACATCACGTTTTTGGGATGAATATTTGTTGAGTTTCATTAGTATCTGAAGCAAACTTGTAGACCAATTAAGAACACTTATTTAGCTGACATAGGCAATTTGCAGGTTCTCCGCTATTTCAATCCTTAATTCAATAAGATCAGTCATGATTTATCAGCTTAATTATGCTTTGATATTAGCAATTAAACCCCAGCTTTGAATTAAATCTCAATCAAGCTCTTATAATTGATGGAATCAGACTCCATGTAGGTGCTTTCTGTGTTTGTAATGTCGCTGCAGTTGTTGTTTATCTGTAGTTCATCTTCGCCTTCGTGTTTGTTGTCTTGTGTGCATTCATCCTCCATCTGCCTCAGCAGTATTGAATGGAAAAGATTATAAACAAGAGGTAAATTTGTGGTGGGAGAACAGTGTTTGAACATTCAGTGTGGCTGTGCAGACAGCGCCGGTGCCCAAATATCAGCCCACCACCAGGCTGAACTAGATTACGCTGCAATTTCAACAATACTAATATTTGATACAAAGAGGCACATGTGCCGTAGCGTCATCAGCGGCTCGCTCTTCAGCCATTTTGTACACATAATCAATCTGTAGCGGTTAGCCGGACAAAGAGTCACACCAACACGTGATTGATCGATTGATATTTAAAGTCACTGAGCAGAACACTGGAGGATTCTTGCGGTTTATTTGCGGATATGCAGATTAAACGTGCTCCTGTCTGCTGTTTGTCCTGCTGAGGAGGAGGTTTGTGGGAACTCCCAGTCGGTAGGATTGTGTCTCTGTGTTATGTGCAGTTGTGTGTGAAGAACTTTGCTGAAAAAAGAACAAAATGCGTGGTTAAAAAAAACCAACAAAAAAAACAAACTGTAAGCACACAGATGTTTAATGCGCTCCATGTTTGATGGACTGGTCATTTGCCTTTGGTTATTCTTTATGCTCCATCTGCCTCTATTTGGTTGCTCGAAAATTCCCCGAACGCTTTATTGGTTGGGCAGCCATGACGTAAAGCGCCACACAGAACTCGCCGGCATTGTTTCTGGGAGCAAGTGCTGACACAGAGAGGGCCATTTCCTGCACAGTCATGCCTCGCCTTCACAATGTGTGTGGCGTTAGCTGTCAATCTGTTATTGTTGTCAACTTGCTTATTGTATCTGGAGAGGTCGCGACCCCTCTTCAGAAAACGTTCACTGTTTGGCGAAGACTTCCCCGTGTCGCAGCTCGAATAGAGATTAAGTGTTTGGCATGTATGATTCAGACTGGCAAATTTCTCTCCTAAAGCTCAGCCACTGACATCCTCACAAAAGAGGATGGTGACACAATCTGGCAACCACAATCTGGAGAGCATCCTCTCTGACAAGACATCAGAGTCGTATCAGCATGATTTAATAATAAAAAATATTTTTTAAAAGGCAAGTTTACAATGATTTAGATGACTCAGTTTTTAATCCTTAAAAGCCTTCCTGAGGAGAGAAGCGTCCTCATGATCTGTACGTACGAGCGCTAGAAATTTCATCATCCGTCTCTGCGGTCTCTAATCCGACCGTCCTCGGGGCCTACCTGTCATTTCAAAAGGATGTCCGTTTGATCCGTTTATTTTGTAGTCCGCCTCCTTGTGAAGGCTCAGGACCGGCATGTGAATTGGAATCAGATGGCGAGGTTATGAGAAATTATGCAGAGGTAAATAAAAATGTGGCTTAACAATAAATTCAGCTCTTTGAACGCCATATGGTGAACGGCGTTGGACACATTCTGAACAAAACGGTATATTTATAGAATCATGTTAGTTTTATTATCCGTAGATGACTCTTTTTTTTTTTCTCTACAATGGTGTGAAATATTTAACGTAGCCTCTGTTGCTGTGTCTGTTCTGTTGGTGACGGCGGTCAGAGGTGAGCTTGTGATCTGGTGGATGAGTGAAGGTGAAGCTCCGTCGTTTTCTGTTCGCTCACATCAGATAAATGAGTATTTTGTGACGGATCCATTTCCCCTCGCTGGAGCCTATAAGTGACAGAAACAATGCTAACACGATTACTTTGCATTACTTTGGATGTATGCTGAATGCACAGTTCGCTAATCTTCCGCGAGACAAATTCGTACGTGGAAATCTTGCTAGCAGTGGTTTCTCAGCGCAGACCTTGCCCTTGTCCCGATCGTCTCTCTGTCACATGGCGAATGAAAGAAAATAAACACGATTACTGTGGGTACATAATAAACACGCCACATAACCCGACGTATAGCTGCAGCGCTGCTACCGTAATCATCGCGTTAAATCCGAGCTGAACCACAAATTAATTCCTTCCCTTTAAGCAGTGATGGTGGAGCCTCAGAGGAGCACACATGTGGATTTTGTTCTAGAGGCTAGATGGGCTGATTTTTAGGGGAATTTGGGCCTTTGCAGAGCTCACTTCTGGCCTGAGAAGAGAAACTGCACAAAGACAGTGAATAAAGACGCCACTAATAGACAAATGAATAGGACTTTGTGGTGTATCGCTGGTTTGTTCATATCTTTTTTTTGGACCATAATTGCCATGCTTCCAATTGCCATTGCGGTTCAATTAAGGCCACCGACCCGGTTTCCCCTGCCCTTTCTTCCTCACAGCATGCCAAAGACAATTTGTCGTCACTCAGAGCTGTTCTGTTTGCATATAAAGACTCACTCGCCGCAAAAAAAAAAAAAAAAACCTGGCCCTGAAATGTGCAGTCAATTATTGCTTATTGTTGCGGGAGATTCGCATATGCCCCAGCATCAGGAACGTTTCAAGACTCCACCGTCGTCAGCAGATGGGCGTCCACCGTGGCGTAATGCATTTACAACACAGCGCACGTTAGCTTGCGGGTCGAGTGTGGAGCCGCTGGTTTTTTTTTTGCGTGCTCGAGGAGGAGAAACAGGTTTGAACATACCGTGTTATCGGCTGCATTTATCTGCACTGTGTCTGCCAGTGCTGGGCCTCTGCCAGGTCCAAGGAGGAGGAAAGACAGTAATGCATTGTCTTCCCCCTACTTTTAGCTCCTTCCCTTGTTCAGACACAGGAGAGGTTTGTCTGGCGGTCCTCTCCTCCAAGCAGCCAGCCACAACAATAGCCACAATCATTTCTTCATCTCTGATTTTTTTCTTTCTTTTCATTTTTGGTGTGTCATCTCGGCCTTTTTTTTGTTTTTTTTTTTTTTTTTTTTTTTTTTTTTTTTTTTTTTTTTGTTTTTTTTTTTTTTTTTTTTTTTTTTGCCAGTGTTCCTCTGAGCTTCCATGTTGGGGGTGTTTGCAGCAGTAGTTTGGCGGTGAATGGGTGAATGGGTGGGTGGGTTGGGCGGTGAATACCATGCTGTTCTCTGACAGAGCAGGCCTATGCTCTCATTGGCAGCTTGTGACTGCAGCGCTCACATACACGGTGTACTGCATCGCATAGCTGGGTGAATCTCGCGCATGAATTCAACTATTGTGTTGCAAGGAAAATATTTTTATCAGAACACCCGGCTGCTATTTATACCAGGTCTATACAATGGTCCACTGAGGCTCACGGGCTTACGGTCGGGCCTGACCTCTGAGGTCGGAAGGCGCCCTTTTAGTTGGGCAACTTATGACCCCGCGAGCGTCCACACAGAACCGCTGTAGAACAAGAGAAGGCTCCTTTGATTGCCGGTCCAGTTGTCTGAAACTAATTAATAATTAAGCAACAGTGACCTAGAGGCGGCGGATTACAGTGCAATATTGTTGCAGGTGTGCGCCAACGTAGCGCGATAATCCTACGCCTGTCAGTACTTATTGCTTCGATGAACCTGTTTGCAGCATCTGTGAGTTCAACTGAGAGATGTGTTCCGCATCCAAATGAACTGCCTTTCCAGTCCGCTACTTAATCTGTGATTTCTGGGGTTATCTGGGAAAATGTGTTGCTTCAGCAGGCCAACGGAGCAGCCAGTGAGTGTTTGTTTCCTGTATGGAAGCAGAGAAACGCGTAGGAAATGCCTTTTATTGACCCATAAGGGTAAAATAAAAATTAGGAAAAATCCCATCACATTATTTTAGAGCCTTGCCTTGAGATCATATAGGGATTTTTTTTTTGTTTGTTTTTTTACTACTTATTCTGCTGCCTGTGTTTTTCAAAGCTGATGGAAGGTGTGAACACTCCACCTGTAATATTAAATCTGCTGCTTCCAACATGAATGTATGTTTCCTATAAGTGTTAATTATCCACCTCGTCAGTCATGCACATGGTAGCAAGTATCACTAGACTGGTGCTTCCTGTGGCTGCAGCGTTTTGCAGCCTGCATGGTTAAACACCAGCAAACAGTTGTTGTGGAGCATCGAGTGTGTGCTCCATCCTCTGCCGGTCTGCACCTAGGCCTGTTCTGAACTACCTGTTCTATTTATTTATAGAGAGCCCTTAATGATCTTCAACAAAACACCGAGTACACTGGATTGAAGAGCCCTAGATTTTTGTTTTCTAGACCGTGTAACACTTTAGTGGCAGGGGCAGCAAGTTCCATGATCCAATCAAGAGCAGTTGGTGCTTGTCAGCTGCGGTGGAGAGGCTCAACAAATTACATTAAACAATAAAGGGGAAAACAGATTTGCTACAGTACGGTAATATCAGCAGCAGAGTGTGGGAATGTTTAACATAAAGCCCTGTTGATGGAGTAATTCGTGGGAGAAAATATTGAGATATACGTGAGATTTAAATCTAATTAATTTCACGATGCTTTATATATTTTTTAGAGGGAATACGTTTTATGCATTTACTTAATTTTTAAAGTTTCCTGACAAACAAGGGAGAGCTGCTAACTTCTCCCAGTGTGTCTCCCGCCTCGCTGTCCTCCCGTCTCACTGTCCTCTCGTCTCGCTGTCCTTCCGTCTCGCTGTCCTCCCGTCTCGCTGTCCTCTCGTCTCGCTGTCCTCTCGTCTCTCTGTCCTCCCGTCTCGCTGTCCTCCCGCCTCGCTGTCCTCCCGTCTCGCTGTCCTCCCGTCTCGCTGCCTCTGCCTGGCCTGTGGAAGCAATGCAATTAGACAAACACAAACAAAGCTCTTGAAGCTGCCATGGAAAATGCTGACTGTCCACTGTCCACAGTGCTGGCCGGGAGCAGCGCTAACTGCTGCTTGGCGCGCAACACATAAAAAACGTTTAGCAAATGTTAGTAGTTGTTGTTTTGTTTTTTTGTGCAGCACATGATTCTCTTTCCTCCTCCTCTTCTTCTTCTTCTTCTTCTCCTTCAGCTCCTTCTATAAAAGCTAAATGTCAAACTGTCGAAATTGTCAAACACAGGCAGGAAAGTGAAAAAAGCCGCACAAACAAACATTCACACTCGTGAACTAATAAACTCTCTGTACTTTATTTCATCAAATGGACTTCCTGGCATTGAAATGGAGTTCACGTCGTGCCTTTGTTTGATTGGCTCTGCTACTTTGGGTTTAATCCTGCTGGTTTGGGGAGTGTTTGAGTTGGATTACTCCATCGTTGGGCTGGGGTACTGTTTCTCTGGCTTTGACAAGATGGTGTGTGGTGGTTTGTGCGCGTCTGTTTGTGTGTTTGCGGGGCGGGGTGTGTGTGTGTGTGTTCTTCTTCACTACCGAATCAGCTGAAACCACAGACAGCCCAACTGGAGCGCCGTCCAAATCCCTCTGCATGCAAATTAAAAACGCAACAATAAACGTGGCAAAGGAACAAGGTGGGCACGCAGGCTTTATGGCCCCCTCTACTCGCTACCACCCCCCTCTCTCTCTCTCTCCCTCTCTCTCTCTCTCTCTCTCTCTCTCTCTCTTTCTCCCCCTCTCGGCTTCCTCCAAAACCCCTCCTGGGTTTGATGTGGCTTATGGGAGGAGTTGGAACAGGGGACGACCAAACTGCTGAGTTATCTCTTGCATGCAGTGTGGCGGCGTGGCTCTGCCCTCTGTGTGTGTGTGCATGTGTGAGTGTGTGTGTGTGTGTGTGTGTGTGTGTGTGTGCGGACCAGCAGCACGGTGTAATCCTGTGGAAATGAAAGGTGCTGCCGCGCACTGGCCGGGAGATTACAGCGCCGCTCTGTCGCGCTGCCAGGACAGACTACCCGGCTGACAGAGTAGCCCCTCTGTAGCGCACACACACACACACACACACACACACACACACACACA